>NC_140946.1:157214667-157489667 GCF_014529385.1 Adiantum capillus-veneris
CCTCTCTTTGGAAGTAGAGAAATTCATCATGCAGGCAATTGCCCCGCTCAGAGGTGGGGATCTTTGATCTGGAAAGAAACAACGGCCCGAACCATCTCACCACTCTAGGGGTCGCGGAATATACTCACCCTCTCCTCATCGAACTCCCCCAACCTCTGTACCTCTTCGTCGTAACCAATCTTCTCCTGTAGATTCCACCCAGAGCAGTTATACCCCCCAGCCCTCACCCTCCTACCCCGCCTTCTCCTCTCAACCCTTTGCCCCGGTTGCTAAAACCAGATCAGTGCTATCGCAGAACTCTGCTTCCAACGCCAAGTCCTTACTTTATGATTAAACCAGCACAATCGTTCTGCAGTTCGGGTTCTGTAGGGTTTTTGAGCGTATACCCTCCATGTGCGGGTCCTGAAGGTTTTTTTTGGCAGCAAATTTTGGAGCGCAGAATTGCACAGCTTAACCCTCGTTTATTCGGGTTCTGAATGTTTCTTTCTGAAGTCAACTTTTGAGCGCAAGAGTTTCAGCACTATAAGCCCACATTGTCACAATAGAGAGCCCACATTGTGGTTGGGAGAGAAAAGTGTGTAGGTCTAAGTCATGACTCAAAATGTGAGAGAAGCAAGTTCGGATGGGACCAAAAGCTGAGCACTCTAGTAGTATGTGGTACTCAGAATCTATAATTAGCAATGAGCATAATGTGCACAGTCGCTTTGACTCTTCTCCATTGCCCCAATACTGTGTCTCGCATCGAGGGGAATGGGAGCTAAGCTGAATGGCTGCAATAGTTCATATCACCGACAAGGGGATAGGCTCAAGCATGTAAGTGTGAGTACAATTTCCTCTTTCAGGGAAGAACATGGTTTTGTAGTTGGGGGCAATATGGGTGGTGTAATGTATGAAGCATGACCCACCGGATTTTTCCCAAGCCGTAATACATTTGGCATTGTAGAAAGCTTGGTAGTCAATTGAAGCATCATGTAGCAAGTGTAATGCATCCCATTTTCCAAACCACTTCTTTATGTCTTGCATGCATCTCGTGCTCAAGATCTTGCTTTTATGCGTCTTTTGAACTTTTTTTCTTGCTTCCCATGCAATTGTAGGAAGTCGATGTGAGGGGTTTTGATGCATCTTTATCATGTACTCCACAATCCTTTCCATGCCCATAACCTCAATTGGAAGAGATCTCGACTCAAGAAGTAGGAGCATATATGGTGTTTGTGTCTTAACTTGGAAAAATTTGTAAGAAAATGCTTTTAGACATTCTCAAACTCTTTCCAAGTAGACTTTGAGATGCTCCCGCCTCACACTTCAACTCCATAAAGAAGATCCGGTGTCACCAATATGTCAAATAGGTATTTCTTGAGAACACAACACTTGATGTTTCTCACATTACACATGTTCTCAAATGCATAATATGCACTCTTTCCTGCTTCCGAACGACGCATAGCACATTCGTGCCACTTGTGATTGGACGGAATCTCAAGGCCAAGGTACTTAAAGCTCAGAACAACTCCAAGTGTCTCATTGTTGTACACAGTGCATGGAGTCTCCTTATGGTTGATTTTCACAAGCATAACCTTTATTTTTTATTCATTCACAATCAGCCCACTATGAAGCAAAATTTTTCAAGGACATCCATAAGCTTTTGTGCATCTTCTAAAGTGTGTACTAGAATCACTACATCATTCGCATACAACAAAAGCAGGATTACCGCATTGCAAATAGTGACCTCTTCAATGTTTTCTTCATGCATAAAGTCAACTACCATTTTTTCCAATTGATCGATGCGTAGATCAAAGAGAGTTGGTCACAATGGACATCCTTGTTTAACCCCAATAGTGCTTACAATTTCTTTTGAGATTCTTTTTCCCATGTGCAATTGACACATCACCTTCTCATAGATTTGAGAAACCGCAAGCATAAAATAACTTGGCATTTGAAGTTCTTCCATCCTTCTTCACAAATTGTTACATAGAATCATATCAAAGGCTTTCTTAAAGTCCACAAAACAACAATACAATTTCTTTCCTTTCAACCAACTTTACTCCATGAGAACACGAAGAGTGACAAGATAATCAATGGTGCTATGGCATCGACAAAAACCCGCTTGTCCTTTTGCATGCTTGTCATTCTCTTCATCCCAATCACTCAATTTCATCTCCATTATGCACCCAAACAACTTTGCCATAAGAGACCCAATCATTATAGTTAGATAATTGTTTACATTCTTTATATCCCCTCCTTTATGCAAAGGCTTAACCCAATCAATCCTCCAATTATAAGGCATACCATGTTGAAGTGCAAGGTTGAACATAACACACATCCACTCATGTGTAAAATCTCCCGTCCATTTGATTATCACTGGCTTGATACCTTGAAGATCTCCCTCTTTGCGAGGGGCCAACTTTTCAAGCCCATGGCATACACAAGAATGATGAATTTTTTAGATGAACATAATGGTCCTATGTACACATTTGTTACATGGATACAACCAAGTAGATGAGCATCAGAAAACAACAAGAGCTTATGGGAAAGGGTTTTCGGTGCTTGCCTAATTGTGCAACGCACAACAAAGTGACAAGGTCTTAGGTCAACGATAGAAAATCTAAGCAAGTGTGAAACCATGAGGAGTAGATGGCATGGTTCCTCAATAGTGCTCACAATGGATTTGAAAACCATATTTATGTGTTTTGACTTCACAAGGCAAAGGTGAGCATAGTCTTCATAAAGATTCCGTGCTAATTTTGTGTAACTTCTACCCAACGTTTGCTTATATAGGGAAAACCCTTGCCCTTCTAATCCATGAGACATTACCTTTGAAGCACCACTAGAGCATCCTCCATTGCCCCTTCACATCCCTATCCCACATGACATTTCCTTTTAATAAGCACACCGGATCATAGGCCGTATTCCTTGCTACTTGCCACAATCTGGGGCTAACCTTTGCACCTTTTCCCTTGTGCTACAATCACACTTGACACGTCTTAGCCATTTAGCCTACTTACACACTTGCACTTGGTCTATCTTTAGGACCTATGCTTAGTCCCAAGACCCTCGTCATTCCCAGATCTCGTAGATTAATTGCCTTTTTGCTCCTTGTCACCCTGTAAATACACCCTGGTACTAACATTCTCACCCCCTTAACCTAGATCATTGTCCTCAATGATTACCTACAAGGATGTCATTAGAAAATGAAAATTGTCTAGTATGCAAAACTCGTGCCAAACTAGGCAAGAATTACGTATGGTCAATTTACCATTTTCTAGCTTGGTGTTCTGTCCAAATTTGGACCTCATCTTGCCCCTTGCAATATCTACAACCTATATAGCTACATCAAGGACATTGAAAAAGTAGTAGTCAATCTAACAACCCCCATCAGAGATCACAAATCCTTCTACATGAAGATTCCTTGAATGCTCATATTGGTCCTCATATCTGGAGTACTTGCTAGTCTATAACTATGGAGTGTAAATTTTGTTACTATTTTCTCTACCCCTTCAAAAGATTTATTGTCTTCAATGATAGCTAAAGCTTAAGTTCTTGTCTAGCTATAAAGATACTTGAAATATTTGTACCATATCACACTATAAAGCAATCCCAGTTCTCAAAGATCCAGGTCTATTTGACTAGACAAAGAAAATAATATCCAACAAAAAATCATATTTAGCTACATAGATACTCAACAAATTTGTTCATACCACATTGCAAAGCAATCCATGTAGCTAAGTGAACTCCTCTTTTGATAATATTATTCTACTTGTCCAAAATAAGAAAATAATAATCCAATGGAGATTCTTGTTTAGCTACATAGAAATTCGACAAATGTGTCATGTACCAAATTGTAATGCAACAAAGTGAATTCTTTCAATAATGAGGGTATGCTTGATGGAAATAAGAAGTGGTGTCATCATGTGGATCATAACGTCCTATTTATTATCTTGAGTTTATATCTTTTAAACTTTTGTAGACAACTTGTCTATTGTTGTCAAGATGAAGAGTAAAAAAAAATTGCTCTGTCACCTTCATAAAATATAAGCTTACATGTAGGGACCACAATGTATTAGAGTTTTCCCAAATTCTTTCTTTATATGACTTTTTGTTTCCTTGGCTATCCTTGCCCTTGTACTTCCTTGGCTAAGTGCATAGGAGAACTCTAACAAACAAAACCAACATACTTCCATTATTTAGTTTTCTATGCATGTGCCTTTACTCTAGACCTCTTGTCTTGTATGAGAGTAGACTCTTTCTTGACTCAATGACTTTGTGGAACTTTTGAGAAGAAACCACAACTTTCAAGTATTGGATACTCTTTTCAAGTTACTAAAAATGTATAAATTATCTCTCTTATAGCATGAGTTAACTTGACATAAAATAGAGTGTTGGATATTCAAAGGGATATCAAGATGAGCTTGCCCTACTGTTATTACCATATAGTAAGATCCTTTCCAATTGTGCACTTTCATCTTTCTTTGAAGACGAATGTTGTGGATTGAGTACCCATTGCGGAACTTCAAGTTGATGGTTCCTAGATCATTGGGTAACCTTTTTTATGCAACAAAGGAAAGAAAGTAAGTGACAGGTTCTAGTCAACAATGGCTTGTGCACGAGTCATTTAGTGTTAGTCCCTTGGTTGGGTATTAATGTAGGAGGCTCCTATTTTTGCCCCTACCTAAATTTTAGACCCTCGGTTTGGAATTGGGGTGATGGAGGCAACTTAGTCAGCCACCGATGAGAGTTGGTCCCTCTTCATTGACAAGGAAAGGTTACATTAATGTTGCTAGGTTGTTTGTAGCAACCTAGAAGTATTACGAGGATTGGATACTGTTGATATCTCTTTGGATATCCAAAACTAAATTATAACTCAAGTTGACTCATGGTATAACTACAATTGTTTATGCATTTTTGTATTTTGTAAAACATATCAATTGATTGGTACTTGTGGTTTCTTTTTTTTTTATGAAGCCCCACAAAGCCCTAGACTCAAGTAAGAGTTGAGTACAAGATAATTATAATCACATTTATTAGAGAAAAGGGTGAATGAGCAATTACATGGACTTATTGAGCTATCATGCTGAACAAGACGCCTTAAGTAAAGGCATGTGTATTAAAAAGTAATATCATCTGAAAGAGTTCTTCTATAAATTTTGCCAAGGAAGTGCATGGGTAAGGAAGGATAAACAAGGAAAAGGTGGATAACCGAGGAAAATTCAAGTTATATAGCAAACATTTTGGGAGACTCTATTAAGATGTGGATAAGTGTATAATGGTTAAGTTAGTAGATGGGTTAGTAGTAAGTGGGATGTCCAGCCAGTTGGCCTGAATCCCAACAAACTCCCACTTGAAGGACAACGCAGCCCAAGTGACCTCGTATGTACAATCGTGAAGCAATCTAATGGCTTCAACCTATACCCATCAACTCACTGCACTGTGTAAACCGCTCCAAAGCTAAGCCTTTCATCAAAGCATCTGCTGGGTTGTCGTCAATGTGTACCTTGACCAAATCAATGAGCTTTTTGGCCAAGAAATGAGATGATACCTGAGTTCAATGTGTTTTGATTTGGAGTGACACACGGGATTCCTTGCCAACACAAGAGCACTCTAAAAATCACAATATATCATTGCAGTCTCATCAATGCCAAGATTTCTGACTAAGCGAGATAACCATACAGCCTCTTTACTTGCATCCGACAATGCAACGTACTCTGCTTCCGTAGTGGAAGACGACGTACAATCTTGAAGACATGACCTCCAAGATACTGCTGCTCCAGTAAATATGAAGACATAGCTAGATGTCGATCTCCTATTGTCGACACAACCCACATAGTCTACATCCGCATAACCCACGATGGATGCATCACTGTTCCCGAGGCGTAAACACCTGCCGACCGTACCTTTGAGGTACCTAAGAATGTGCTTCACTGCTTCCCAATGCTTGCTGCCAGTATTTGTTATATATCGGCTCACCACTCCCACTGCAAAGGCAATGTCTGGTCTTGTGGCCACCATAGCATACATGAGATTGCCCACTACCGAAGAATATGGTACCTTAGCCATTTCAACTCGCTCAGCATCAGATTTGGGTGCATCTTTGTTGCTGAGGTTCAAGAATGCCTGCATTGGGGTACTCAATGCTTTCCCCCCCTGCATATTGAAACACCGCAAAACTTTCTCAATGTATGTTTCCTGAGATAACTCAAGAATACGACTTTTGAAATCTCTTTTGATTCGCATGCCAAGAAAGTGTGTAGCATCTCCCAAATCTTTCATTGCAAAATTATTGCGAAGTATTTTCTTCAAGTTGGCAATTTCCGCAATGGATTTCCCAGCTTAAGCATGTCATCAACCTAGAATGATCATCGAGCCATCATCTAGCTTTCTTGTGTACAAGCACTGATCCTCTTCGCTCCTTTTATATCCTTGAGACCTCATACATGCATCAAATTTATGATACCACTACCTTGAACCGTGGTTTAAGCCATAAAGTGCCTTTTTGAGCTTACATACTAGCTCCTCACGAGATGCGTTCTCCTGAACAAACCCTTCAGGCTGCTGCATGTAAACATCCTCACATCCATTTGGACAAGTTACATGTCCTCAATCGCTACAAGACCAAGTACGGTTCTAAGCGTTGTCATCTTGACCACAGGCGAGAAGATTTTATCAAAATTGACTCCCTTTTGCTGTTTGAACCCTTTGGCTACAAGTCTAGCCTTGTACTTTGGATTTGGATCACCTGAGGTACATTTCTTCTTGTAAACCCATTTGCAAGGTAAATCTTTCGCATCATTTGGCAATTCTACCAAGTCCCAAGTCTCATTAGCCAGAATCGAGTTATACTTAGATTCCATAGCCTGCTAACTTCACCAACATCATCCGTCATCATGGCTTCTTGGTAGTAGGTTGGCTCACCGCAATCGATCAACATGATGTAATCAAGACCTGGCTCAAAATGCGTAGGTGGACGAGAGACTTAGTAGACCGTCTCACTCCTTGACCATTGCTATCCGCTCCCTCTGGAGCATTGCTAGTGGAAGGTACATCACTAGCCCGCTGAGTTGATTTCACTGTCTCTGAGGCAACATCCTCAAAAGTGACTCTCCGAACCTCTATTTCCTTGATAGGTTGTTTATGCATCTTTGACTCTTTGAAGATCATATCTGAACTACGGATGACTCGACGAGATTTCGGGTGCTAGAGACGATATCCCATCTCTCCCTACACCATATCCAATGAAAATATATTTATGTGACTTTGGCTCTAACTCGTGTCGAAGTTGTTTAGGCACGTGAGCATAAGCTTCACAACCAAAAACATGTAGATGGTCATAGTGGGGCTTACATTTAGACCATAACTCTTCTGGAATCTCATAATTCAATGGCATACAAGGCGAACAATTTATAACGTGCACTGCGGTCAAGACGACTTCTGCCCAAAAGCCTTGTGTGAGATTTGCCCTAGAAAGCATGGCTGTGACTCTTTCCTGAATCGTACGATACATGCGCTCAGCAACTCCATTCTGAGTTGGTGTGTATGGTGCAGTAAACTGCCTTTTAATCCCCCTTTTAGCACAAAAATTGTCAAACTCCTTGGAGACATACTCTCCACCGTTGTCACTCCGCAACCTCTTGAGTTTCTTGCCAGACTGATTCTCAACGAATGCTAAGAATTTATGGAACACAGGAAGAACTTGATCCTTATGTTTCAAAGGATATGCCCACACCTTTCGAGTAGAGTCATCTATGAATGTCACAAAATAGCTCGCCCCCCCTAGAGATTTGGTTGACATAGGACCACAAACATCACTATGTACGAAATCTAGAGGTTGAGCTCGCTTTTGACCCAATGGTAAGTGCACGGACCTAGTCTGTTTGCCATAGATACAGTGCTCACAAACAGGAAATTCAACATAAGACAAGACAGGTAAGTAGCCAAAACGAGTCAGAGTTCTCATTCCTTTTTGGCTAATATGACCTAGCCGGCAATGCCACAACTCAGTAGACGGCAGCTCGGCTATAGATATGTAATCATGATCAATATCTGACACATGCACGGAATACAAGGTACCATGCTTCTAACCTGTAAGTACAACAAGATTACTTTTGCGTACTATCCATGAACCATTGCCAAATGTGGTGTTGTAGTCCAAATCATCAAGCTAACCAACAGAAATCAAGCTTTTAGTCAACTTGGGCACATATCTAACATTACATAAAGTAAAGTGAGTGCCATTCCTTAGATGCAATTTGACCGACACCCTCAATGTCTAGTTCATAAGCATCACCAAGTCTCACTTTGCCACAAGAGTGAGAATAAGTAGAGAACCACTCTCTATGTGGTGTCACATGAAAACTCGCACAGGAATCTACTATCCAATTCTGTGCATATTGCGCATCTTCTGTAACAAGAGCCTCGACAAGTAGATCTGCTATCAAGACCAATACGTCAGAGGTACGTGGCATAACAACCGCTGGAAGAGTCTCTACAATAGGAGCATTTGAAGACTTTAGCACATTGATCTCCTCTAGCTTTGCTTTGCCCTTGTTTGAATCATCAGACTTAGAAGTTTCACCGGATTGTTTATCCTTCTTGCTTTCCTGCCATTTCCTACAATCCTTCTTCACATGCCCTTTTTTATGGCACTGATAGCACTCAACATTACGCATAAAACCCCAAGACTTACTGCGTGAGCCTCCACTCTCCTTGCTTTTGGCACGACTCTGAGTGCGACCCCTCTATCTATCACTAGCAACATACGCATCACCATCCTTCTTGCCTTCGAGAGATTTCCTGCGAATCTCCTCGGTAAACAGACTCCCAAGGACGTCATTGTACACTAGACCAGCACACCAGGTGCTGAGTTGCTAATTGCAGTATAGAACGTATCCCAAGACGAGGGTAAACTGCATAGCAAGAATATACATTTGATTTCCTCATCGAAGACCAAACTCTGAGTGGTCAACTGAGTGAAAATGATATTGAACTCATTGATGTGAGTAGAAATAGTGCCCTCTTCCTTCATACAAAGGTCAAACAGCTTCTTCATCAAGAAAACCTTATTAGTGGCACTTTTGTTCTCATAACTAGAACACAACTTATCCCATACATCTCTAACAGTCCTTTCTCCAACTATAGTAAAGTACATAGATTTGGCCAAATGCAAACGGAGGGTAGATTTGGCCTTAGCATCAAGTTTCTCCCACTCAACATCCGTATACTCGCCCTCTGGGTGCTCCATGATAGGATCCAACTGGCATTTTTGTATAAGAACATCTTGAATCTGCTCTTTCCAAATAGCAAAATTCGTCCCAGCAAATTTTTGAATATTGTAAATATGCTTTTCACCACTAGATGACATGGCTGCAAGCTAAAGATAATATGGCGATAAACGCTGGTAATTCTGGGAAAAATTCGGCAAAGTTTCCCCTGAAAAACTAACAGAATCTCAATCCAAAACTGTCACAAGAGATCAGGAACGCATCAAAAGTAATGCTCTCAAAGCATAAGACGGGCACATCAACCACTAATTGTGCATAAAAAGTCAAAAAACTGACCCAAGACCGCCAACACGACGTCAAATACACCTAGCCCTCTCTATACATGTCGTATAGCGAGGCCACGAAAAAGGGGTACTTCAGCAACATGTATCACTCAAAGGATCTCAACATTCGAGAATCCCCCAGCTCAAGAAAACGTCACGCTATCGACCCTCACAAAAGGTTATGCAGACAAGAAACCAGCCCAGTCTCAGAAAGGGCCTCCGAACCGAGTCTCAAAAACGGCCAGGACTGCCAGAAACAAGCCAAATCGGCTCCACAAAAGGTACATATGGCAATTTTCACAACTCAACGTACATCTACTGTCAACAATACTGTAAGGTGCAGTATACACACTCAAACAGACGCCAAACAAAATGTGCAAGTAGTAAACAAATCCCTGCGGGGAGTAAAACCGCTCTCAAAAGAGCTCAAGCACTATCAAAAGTGCCAAAATAATGCATATGCACACCAAATACTCCCATTGAAATCTCTGTTGATGCAAAACACTGCAACCTGTAAGAAACCTGGATGTCCTGTATGTATGCAAGAACCTGTGAGGAGATGGATGCCTGAAAAACATGAGACAATGTCGATGCCAAAAAGTGCTCCTAATCAGCCCATAAACACCGTCTCAATAGCACATAATAGCCATAAAACGGCTATATACAATCCTAAAATAGTCTCTGAACAACCTGCACCCGTGTCCTATACCTGTACCTGTACCTGTAGCAAAATGGAGTTGAAAAATACAACTCTTGAAGCGTAGCTCCGATGAAGCTTTTGACTGCACGAACAGCTTCAAAAGGGGGGTACCTCAGGACACCTGCACACCTGATGGAAACGCTCTCGGAACGCTGAATTTGCCAATGCCGAAATTGAAAACCTGTTTGCACTTTTGAAAGTACGCGCGCACGGACGCAAAAATAGCAAGCACAAACCCTTCTCTGATACCAGTTAAAGGTGCCGCAGGAAGCGTGTGCAAGTGCAAGTAAGAGAGAGAGAGAGAGAGAGAGAGAGAGAGAGAGAGAGAGAGAGAGAGAGAGAGAGAGAGAGAAAGAGCTACTTTGGGTGGAGCGCACAACAACGTTATCCTATTGCAGCTCCTTATTATGTTGTATACTAAAGAATAAGTGTATAATGGTTAAGTTAGTAGATGGGTTAGTAGTAAGTGGGATGTCCGGCCAGTTGGCCTCTTTTCCAACAATAGATAGATTTTATTATTGTCTTTGGAGGGCAAATATGACCTATTCGACCAAAGTTACATGTGATGTAGTATGTGTATGGCTAATGAGTGACTCTCAATGATCCAAAATTGTGGTGATGAGAGTCGCAATGGAGAGCCCACACTGTGGCTGGGAGAGGAAAGTGTGTAGGTCTAAGTCATGGCTAAAAATGTGAGAGAAGCAAATTTGGATGTGACCAAAATCTGAGCACTCTAGTAGTGTGTGTACTTAGACTCTCAAACTTGCAGTGAGCATAATGTTCCCAATCGATTTGACTCTTGTCCATTGCCCCAACGCCCTGTCTCACATCAAAGGAAACGGAAGCTAAGCCGAATGGCTGCTATAGTGCGTATCACCGACAAGGGGATAGGCTCAAGCATGTAAGTATAAGTACGGTTTCCTCTCTCTCTCTCTCTCTCTAAGTGTGGAGATAGTAAAACAACCACCCAACCAACAACATCGGAAACCATGATCATGGCATGCTTGCTATCATTGCAAGAGACCGTAAACAAACAAGATGAAGACTTACGGGCACTTGCAATGGAGAATGGAATGCTAAGGGTTCTTGTGGTTGAGAATGAGAATCTCAAGAGGACACTTGAGATGCAAACAAAATGTTTGATGCAAACTTGAAGATGAAGTCAAGGAATGTAAACGCTCTCTTGTGAAATTAAATGCTTTGAAGGAGCACATGAGCAAAGTAGAGCATGACCATGTATTGAAAGAGGAGAAATTTGACACCATGAGCCAGGATGTATGCGACAAGAAACATGTATGCACAAACAAATCTTGGGATTATGTATGTGGTAGCAATGTGGTTCCTAGTTCCTCCCTCATGCAAGTTATGGCTCAAACAAAGAATGTTGAGAATGTGGATGTAGAGGAGTTGAACGGGAGTGACATTCCAAGAGCGACCTATGAGGTCGAGCTACAATTGAAAATATGCTTTTGGAATTGCAATGTATACCCATGGAATGCAGGGGTTGGCATTGATGAACTAACAAGCAAAGCCTATATTGTACTTCTTGTTGAAACTTGGGAGCATGATACACAAAGGATTAACGACTTGGAGAATTACAATGTACATTCATTCATGTGGTAAAAAAATCTCGAGCAACGAAGAGGCCAAGGGAGGGTAGAATGTATTGTTAAAAAAGGATTGGAAGACTTTGTATCAATTGTGAAAAATCACAAGTACAAACGTTATGTATAGCTGAAAATTATGACACCAAAAAGAGCACCCATTTTTGTAGTTGGTTGCTACATTCATCATCATGATTCCCCCTTTTAAGCTTGCATGGATAGAGATCATCCATTTTTTGATTTAGAAGAGGACATTGCTTATTTGAAAAGTGAAGGTGATGTTATTGTCTTTGGGGATATGAATGCTCACACAAAAACATTGCAACATGATACTCAACAATTTGATATGCCATACATTTCAAGGGAGTTGAAGGAAGTTCACTTTTATGATCGTATTTCAATGGATGAGAAAGATTTGGATCACTATGGAAAGTTACTTTTACACATGTGTAATAGCACGGGTATGCTCATTACCGATGGTGTATCTTTGTGGAGTGGAACCAATGGATTTACATGTAGAAAACATAATGGGGATAATATATTTGACTATATGCTACTCTTCGAAGCCATTATGTATTACATCAAGAGTTTTATGTTTGGCCAATCGACCTCGGAATCAGACCATCGGACCTTACCTATTGACCTTGCATGTGGAGAAGCAACTAAGCATGATAATCTCAGCCAAAGGGAAGAGAAGTTATCACTATGTATGGATTTCAAACGGGCATCAATGTACATTGAAATGGTTGAGCAAAAGTTATGGATGAAAAAGCTTCAATATGACACACCATTGGAAACTAAATGGAAAGATTTCAAGAAAGTTATTTGTTCTTGTGTCGAAGAATGCTTTGCCATAAAGCATGTCCATGTTATCAACAAAGACGGATCACACAAAAGGTGGTTTGATAAAAAATGTCAAGATGCTTAAAAGTCCTTGATAAAGCTTGATGCAACTATGGACAAAGACAACTATCAAAGTCATTTTCATACATGCAATGCATTGATTCAAAAAAAGAGAAGAAGATGGGAAGTAAAGCAACAATTTTTTCAAGTCAAAGAAAAGACACGTGCATGTGTAAGATTTTTGAGAAACTTGAGGGGAAAGCGGGTTGAGAATTTTGGTAACTTGAGTCTTGTGGATAAGTACACACATTGTATGCAACTATATGAGTGACTAAACGCTAGAAAAATACCATTTTATGGTTCACTCCCATGTATGCCCTCTGTTTTTACTATTGAGGATGTATGCGATGGGCTTAAAAAGTTGGCCACTCGCAAAGCAAGAGATCTTCAAGGTATCAATCCGGAGATAACCAAATGGACGGGAGATTTTACACATGAGTAGATGTGTGATATGTTCAACTTTGCACTTCAACATGGTATGCCTTATGATTGAGTGATTGGGCTGAAGAGAATGAAAAACGTGCAAAGGACAAGCGGGTTTTTGTCGATGCCATAGGACCATTGATCATTTTGTCACTCTTCGTGTTCTCATGGAGGAAAGTCGGTTGAAAGGAAAGCAATTGCATTGTGTTTTGTGGAATTTAAGCAAACCTTTGATATGATTCCACGTAACAATTTGTGGAGAAAGATGGAAGAACTCCAAGTTCCAAGTGAGTTTATGCTTTCGGTTTCTCAAATCTATGAGAAGGTGATGTGTCAATTGTGCATGGGAAGAGGAATCTCAAAAGAATTGTAAGCACTATTGGGGTTAAATAAGGATGTCCGTTGTGATCAACTCTCTTTGGTCTATGCATCGATCAATTGGAACAAATGGTAGTTGACTTTATGCAAGAAGAAAACATTGAAGAGGTCACTATTTGCAATGCAATAATCTTGATTTTGTTGTATGCGAATGATGTGTGGATGATGTAGTGGTTCTAGCACACACTTTAGAAGATGCACAAAAGCTTATGATTGTCCTTGAGAAATTTTGCTTGCATAGTGGGCTGATTGTGAATGAATCCAAAACAAAGGTTATGCTTGTGAAAACCAACCAGAAGGGGATGCCATGCATTGTGTACAACAATGAGACACATTTTTTTGTCTCATTTACATTTGGTTTCATACAAAAATTGATTCTTGGTGTGATTGCACGTATGACCAAGAGACATACACTTGATTCTAGGAGGACACACCCCTTCCAAAGTTTCCAATTCCTCTATTACATTATTTGCTGTTGAAATAGGAATTTGTGGATAATTTTAAAGAAATTTTTAATAATTAGGATAACTTGAGGCAATTTGTATGATTTTGGGATTACCTAGAGGGATTACACTCAAATTTGGAGTTGTGATGGCAAACTTGGCACAAACTTGCACCTTGATTTACTATTTTCTTGCTTGGTTATTGTATTGGGGTTCTCATTATTTCTTCTAACAAGTAGCTTTCCATCATTTTTAAATGGTGGGAAGGATGGTGAGGTACTCCTTGGAAGGAGATATTGGGATTTGGAGGCATCTTGTAAAGAAATGAATATAATAAAAGTAGAGCCACTAGTAAGGGAGTAGATGACTTGTTAGGTGGATGGAGAAATTGCTCTATGATTTGTGAAATTCTAAGAAAACTTTGGTAGTTTTTATACATTCTTTGGTAGTTTTTGGGTGTTTAATAGATTTTAAAAAGACAACTTTAGCATTTTGTAAATTTATTTGAAACAAAACAAAACACACACACACACACATCCTACTTGCACTCATCTTGATTGATTTGTTTGTAGTGCTTTGTTTCTTTACTATTCATATGCTACTTTTGCAAATCCTTGTGGTTTTTTCCCCAAAATACCGGAAAAGAAATCACCCCTCACCCTTTAAAACAAAAACACAATAGATCTTGATTAAGACAAAATAAACAAATTACATATTATCCCTCCTCGCCCCTCTTATCTCTCCCTTTCTCTTCCTCTCATCTTTTCCCCTTGTTTGCTCATTCATCAATATCTTTCTTTCACTTTCTTTCTCTCATTTAAGCCTCTCTCCCACCTCTAAACTATCGCTTTTCTCTTCGTATTTAACCCATCATCTCTCTTACTTCTCTCCCCTTCTCTCTAAACCTTGTTTCTCTAGTGTCTATCTCAAACTCTCTCTTCTACTCCTCTCTCACTCTCTCACTCTCTCTCTCTCTCTCTCTCTCTCTCTCTCTCTCTCTCTCACACACACACACACACACTTGAGAGAAGGCATGTGGCCACATGAGGAAGCAATTGAAAAGGTGTTGTTGAAATTTGAGGAAAGCAACGACATGGTGAGGACTATATTGAATGCTTGCAATCATCGAGCATAAATTATTCATGAAGGGAATGCTCAATAAGCCTCTACTATTGATTTGGTTCTTTATTGGCTTCCTAGTCATTGACTTTGATTATGGGAGACAAGGACATGGGGCAACTTCATGTTGCGATAAGCAAAGACAACAAGCAAAGGAGGAGCAATAGAGACATGAGGCTCCACAAGAGTCTTTTGCTACTATAGGTACTTCAAGAAGAATGATATCAAATTAAAAAAAAGTAAAAAGAAGGGAAGCAAAGAAAAGAAGTTGTGCATGACATAGGTACTTATACATACCTTAGTTGGGATTTTAAAGCAAGAATTCCACCTTCTTCACATGGACCCTCATCTTCTAAAGTAGTACCTCCTCTATACTCTTGAGGACCTGATGACACTCTCCCTAGCTCTACCCCCTTTGATATTTTTTATAAAGATAAGATTCTTCTTACTATGCTAATGACACAATGTAAGGTGAATCAATGTCTCTTGTATCTTATCAAATTGTGTATGCTACCATTGCCCCCTCTCCAAGTGGCGATCATAGGCGCCAACACTGGAGCTACTTCAAGCTAGGCCACCATCAGAGCACAATTGACACATAGCAATTATAAAAATTGATGATCATGAGAATAAAGATAATTACTTGGGCAAAGGAGAGTGAAATTTTGTTTGATTGAGGATCTAAATGAGTCCCAAATCACGCATTCATAGACTTAATTATAAAATCTTCAGAAATAAAATGCACACACACTAATAGTAACTTGCAATGCTAATTGATTTGCAAAACAAATTTTTGATGCAAGATGAAGGAAAGCAGGTTGAACACTTATGTAATTATGCACATAACTAGATGCCCATTAGAGAGTTTCTGAGGGGAAATACACACACTCTAAAGAAGTGCTTAACCAACCTTCAACTAAAAGACAGTGGCTCAATGGTCTTTCCAAGTACAAATCCAAGTGGAAGAGTGATTAGGAAAGGGGCTAGACTGAACATGAGATTAAATACATTCTTAAGGTCTAATACTAGTTATTTAGAAACGTGAATGGTTGTGTTAACATGAGAAAAAGTGAGTCCAAAGTATCCTCTTATGTAAGCATATGACTAGATGACATCATGAGGTATATGATAGGGTATTACATCATCTAAAGCATCACCATGCTTGGATGGTTGTGTTTACCCATGAAAGTTACTACTCACTCTTCATTTAAGATCTCATTGTGGAGGATGTAGTGTTAATATCTAATGGGAATTGAGAAGAATCAACACAAATTCTTCTCCATGCCCCATTAAAAACAACCAACAATGGTTTTGTGGTTGCATATGACTCTCCTCTCTCTCTCTCTCTCTCTCTCTCTCTCTCTCTCTCTCTCTCTCTCTCGCGTGCGTGTGCGCATGCACGTGCGCGCACACACATATGGCTAGTTATAGTGTGTTGCTATTTCCTTGGTATTATTAGCTGGGTATTGTTGGCTTGGGAACCCTTGGTGAATCACTGGCTTGAATTCACTTGGTGATTTTTGGAAAAAGTATCATTAGGATTAAACACACACACACACATGCTGCTGTTAATACAAGGATTAAACTCCTTCTGGATATAGGAGTGGCTTGTTGCCCCGGCCTCAATGTAATTAACTGGGGTTTAGCCTCAATATGTTGTATTGCAGTACCTAGAAAAACTCTTGTAAAAAGAAGGGGGTTTGTATTTACGAGGTGAAATGTGGGTGGTTGCGTAATATACTGTACCTAACATGTGGTGATTTAAGGAAGATAATGGGTTTCAGACGAGTTGGCCTAACTCTGTATAATGTGTCCTCATATGCTTGATGATGGAGTGGCTCCCTCTTATGGCATCTGCTCTACAGTGCATCTCTCTCTCTCTCTCTCTCTCTCTCTCTCTCTCTCTCTCTCTCTCTCTCTCTCTCTCTCTCTCTCTCTCTCTCTCTCTCTATACGAGGTGGCGCTGTTGATGCCTCCCCCTCTTGAAAACGGACCCACCTTACCCTCTTGAAGACGGACCTACCTTGCTGCTATAATTGGAATGTGGATACTGGCTCCAAAGCCTATAAAAGGTGGGCGTCCATGCTCACTTAGCATTGGTACCAGTGTACATATGTGGTGTTTGTGTGTGTACTAGTGAAAGGTTGTCTGTACCTTGAGATTGTGAGGATTTTAACTTGCAAGGGGGTGTGTTGTCGGCTCTATGGCAAAAGGAAAAGACAAGCACGCTATCGTGGAGCTAGCTGCTCCAACTCAATCTCAGGTGACTTCGTCTCAAATATGGACTACTGTATGAGCTGCTTGGTTGTGTTGTGATTCAATTGTGATATGGTAGTAGAACTCATGCATGTTCTTGACTATACTAAATTGATGTTATGGGAATAGTTGGCCACTTCTTCAGACCCTTAGGTGAAGGTTACCTTCTCAAACTATAATTTTTTATGATCCTTGGCTTGAAGATGGCAAACTTTTATATCTTCAGGCTCTTGCTTTTAATACTTGTGTATAAAGACTGTTTTGTACTGTGAATGGAAATATAACACCTTTTCATTGACAATTTCTAGTGTCTTTTATAATTTGAAAGGATTATTTAGTGTATCTATACCATTATACCATTACCAATACTACTAGTACCAGTACTGGTACTAGCACTGAAAATTTGGACGTGTACCAATATACTAGTATACAAATACCAGTATTGCAGCAAAGCAGTAGCAGTACACTAGTACCAGTATAGCAATATAGCAGTATAGAAGTCATGCATGTTCTTGACTATACTAAGTCAATGTATGACTGCTATGGGAATGGTTGGCTACTTCTTCTGACCCTTAGGAATGGTTGGCTACTTCCTCTGACCCAGTAACAGTATACGAGTACTACAAGTACCAGTACTACCAATATACCAGTACTGCCAGTACCAGTACTAGCAATATCAGGAAACTAATACGAATATTGCAGCATAACAGTACCAGTATACTAGTACCAATACTACCAGTACAAATACTACCAGTACCTGTACTAGCACTGGAAATCTGAGACTGGACCAGTCATCTAGTACTACCACTACCAATACGTCTTCTAACCCTTAGGAATGGTTGGCTATTTCTTATGACCCAGTGCCAGTATACCAGTACTATCAGTATCAGTACCATACTACCACTAAAAATATGTGACCAGTACCAGTATATCAGTATACATATACCAGTTTTGCAGTATAGCAATACCAATACACCAGTACCAGTATAGCAGTATAGAACTCATGCATGCTTTTGACTATACTAAGTCAATGTATCACTTTTATGGGTCTTATCTCATGAAAGCTTGTAAAGCACAAAGGGCTCCATATGGTTTCCCCCTTGTAAATAAAAACCATCTCTGAATATATGATTAACTTTACCTTTCTTGTTATTTATCTTAGAAAGCAATTACACATTATGATGATACAAGAATTTGTGCACACACACAACTTTGAAACGCTCGCAAAACATTACCTTTGAAATTTCATGGACTCCCATCTCTCCCAAATAGCTACGTCCTTCGTAAATCTCACCTTGCTTATCACCCGTACATGAGAGCTCCATTTTTTCGCATCCATAGGCAACCAATCATCAATAGTCGACCCCTGCACCAACAACACCCCACGCAATTGCAACGGTTCTACATCGACAACGTCACGTCTACGATTCAATACAAGGAGCTTCGCAGCAATTGGTGGTGGGCTTACAAGCTTTTTTACTCCATCAGACAACGTGGCATCCACATCGTCAAATTTATTTGATGAAAATTCTCAACTCTAGATCACGATTTGCAGCAAATCAACCTGATTATTAATTTTCCCACTCGTGATGGAGACGAATGGCACTAGTAAACCTTCCGATTGGACCACTGATTCACCTCTCTCGGCACTGACCTTGGAGCAATAAATATTCTTGCTGCAACAAGAATTAGATGTTGCAAATCAACACCTTGCAGCGAATGATCAGAAAAGAGCACATGATGACGACAATGAAGATAAACGTATGATCAAAATTTTGAAGGTCGTGTTCGAAGCTCAACAATCTAGCAAAGAGGCAAAGATAAGTCAAAAATCTTTCAGGTTTTTCAAGCTTGATGGTCACAAAATTGGTAAAACAGGGCTATCGTGGTTAACTCAATTCAACGGTTATTTTGTTGGCAAACCTTTCACAAAAACATATAAAATTAAATGTGCTACTAATCACTTTTCTGGTCTAGCTTCACTATGGTGGAGCGTGCTTTGCAAAAAGGCAGAACGACCATCAACTTGGGAGAGCTTTCAACAGCGCATCAAAGATTCCTTCCTACCCCCTCAGTTTGTCCTTGATGCTCGTCGTGCCAAATTCTCATGGATGCAAGAAGACACGTTACATCGATCGCTTCTGGGAACTTCCTCTACTCCTCTGTATGGTAGAAGAAATGCTTGCATACTCTCTCCAATGCAAATATGAACATGGCCTTCCCAATGGTATATAGTCAAAACTCAATTCTCTCAAACCGATGTCTCTTTGTGAAGCTATATCCTTAGCCTACGATGTTGAGAAAGAAATGAACTCTACCGTCCATGAAGTGCACAACACGCGCAACCCCAACCGTCCCAATTTTCAACCTCGTAGTCAATGGGGTAACAACAACCGAAACCGCAATCGTATCGGTAATAATTTCAACAGGTATACTTCAAACCCGCGCACAAATAATTACATACAAAACCGTCCACCCCCTTTTCCTCGTAGTCACCAAAATAATCATCACCCACAACACAATTCCACCATTACACCCCACACATTGCACCTCAAAATTCAAACACACATTATCATCCCAATCCCTACACGTCGCAATGGTGTTTGGTGCTTCAAGTGCCGCCAATATGGCCATGTTCAGAGTCTTATCATAGCCCGAGCGAGATTTTTCGAGCGACCCTAAAACCCAAGCAAATTTCTAAATGGTTAGGACCCAATTTGTGCTATGTGTTGCACTCTGATGGGTGAAATGTTTTTTACTTTTTTCCCTTATTCTTGTCTTGTCCACAATGACTCAATGTCTAAGAAGCAATATCAAGCCCTTGCAAAGGGAGAATTAAGCCCTTGCCACCAGGCGTTGTCACGTCGGGATACATGGAACTACATAGGAGTTTGGTTTTCCCAATTCTTCTCTAGTCCAAAAGGGCCAAATATCTTGGAAGAAAAAATTACACCCTTTTCCGAGATGCTTGTAGTACCGCGTGTCGGCACATGATGCTATATGAAGCTTTGCAGGGGCTTTATTATGTTGGGGTAAAGGCAGGTGCCTTATCGCAAGCTGAACACTAGATTTAGATGCCCATTGTTTCACCTTATTAATTGAACAAATACAAGCAACAAGGAGTACTCTCACTTTACTTTTGGGAGGTCTCCCACCCACTCCCCATGTCATATCTCCTCTTCCCCTTTATGCACTGTGTATGCAAGCATCACGCACTCACAAATTAGTCCCTCTGAAGATTCCTACATCACCATGTGACGACAGGTGGTGCTATAGCACCATGGGCAAACACATGGTGCTACAAGAATCTCCACAAATTGCTTAAATGAGCCCCTTTGAAGCTTCCTATAGCACTAAATGCCAATACGTGGTGCTATAGGAAACTCTACAAAGTGCTTAAATTAGTCTCTTTGAAGCTTCATATAGCACCACATGATGACACATGGTGCTATACATGCAGCTCCATAAAGTGCTTAAACTAGACCTTATGAAGCTTCCTATGGCACCACAATGCTGACACATGGTGCTACAAGCAACTTTGCAAAAGACTTACAACCCCTTTGAAAATTCCTAAAATATCATGTGCCGACACATGGTGCTACAAGCATCTCCTCAAAGAGCTTAAATTAGCCTCTTTGAAATTTCCTTAGCACCACGTGTCGACACATGGTGCTACAGGAAACTCCACAAAGTGTTTAAATTAGCCTCTTTGAAACTTTCTTTAGCACCACGTCTCGACACATGGTGCTATACCTAGGTCCACAAAGCTCATAGATTAGCCTCTTTGAAGCTTCGTATAGCACCACATGTAGACACATGGTGCTACATGCAACTTCATAAAGCGCTTAAATTCGCCATTATGAAGCTTTCTATAGCACTACGTACCGACACATGGTGCTATAGGAAGCTCCACAAAGCTATTAAATTAGCTTCTTTGAAACTTCCTTTAGCACCATGTGTCAAGAAGCTCCACAAAGTTTCTTATTAGCCTCTTTAAAACTTCCTTTAGCACCACATGTCGACACGTGGTGCTATAGGCAACTCCACAAAGGGTTTAAAGTAGCCTCTTTGAAATTTCCTTTAGCACCACGTGTCGACACGTGGTGCTACAAGAAGCTCCATAAACCTCTTAAATTAACCTCTTTGAAGCTTCCTATAGCACCACGTGCCGACACGTGGTCCTACAAGCAGGTCCATAAATGGCTTAAATGATCCCTTATGAAGCTTCCAATAGCACCACGTGCGAACATGTGGTGCTACAAGCAACTCCGCAAATGAATTAAAGCCCCTTTGAATATTCCTATATCACCACGTGCCAACATGCAGTGGTATAGAAAATTTCACAAAGTGCCTCTTTGAAACTTTCTTTAGCACCACGTGTCGACATGTGGTGCTAAAGGCAACTCCACAAAGCGCTTGAATTAGCCTCTTTGAAACTTTCTTTAGCACCTCATGTCAACATGTGGTGCTACATGCAACTCCACAAAGCACTTAAATTAGTTTCTTTGAAACTTCCTGTAGCACTACGTGTCGACACATGGTGCTACAAGGAGCTCCACAAAGCGCTTAAATTAGCCTCTTTGAAACTTTCTATAGCACTACGTGTCGACACATGGTGCTAAAAACAACTCCACAAAGCACTTAAATTAGCCTCTTTGAAACTTTCTTTAGCACCTCGTATCGACACCTGGTGCTACATGCAACTCCACAAAGCGCTTAAATTAGCCTCTTTGAAACTTCTTGTAAGACCACATGTCGACACATGATGCTACAAGTAGCTCCACAAAGCGCTTAAACTAGCCTCTTTGAAAATTCCTTTAGCACCACGTGTCGTCACGTGCTGTTAGAAGCAACTCCACAAAGCGCTTAAATTAGTCTCTTTGAAACTTTCTTTAGCACCATGTGTCAACACACGGTGCTACATGCAACTCCACAAAGCACTTAAATTAATCTCTTTGAAACTTCCTTTAGAACCACATGGTGTCGACACGTGGTGCTACAAGTAGCTCCATAAAGCGCTTAAACTAGCCTCTTTAAAACTTCCTTTAGCACCACATGTCGACATGTCGCCATGTGGTACTACACACAACTCCACAAAAGCGCTTAGGTGTTACAAGGGTCTCCACGAAGCTCTTAAGTTGGCCTCTTTGAAGATTCCTATAGCAATACATATCAGCACGTGGTGCTCCACGCGGCTCCATAAAGGGCTTAAATTAGCCCTTATGAAGACTCGCCACTTTTTGTATTCTTTTTAGTCTTCATGTCGAGTTCTCTACAAAGATGAGTCGTATTGTAGTACTTGTCATTTTTATGTAAATGAGAACCACAAACATTGTGCAAGAGCTCTAGAGAGATAAACGCACGCGCGCGCGCGCACACACACACACACACACACAAGAGAACAAAAGAAAACATGCAACATAAATGGAAAGATAGAGAGAGAGAGAGAGAGAGAGAGAGAGAGAGAGAGAGAGAGAGAGAGAGAGAGAGAGAGAGAGACGTATTAATGTCATCAAAGGTCAAACATGACCTATGAGACCAAAGAAACATTTCTTATGCTCTACTGAGATTATCAATGGGTACTTTGATGCTTCAGACCGTGGATGTTTTGAGAAAAAAAAGCTTAAATACGACCAAATATGGACATGTAATAAGGACCACGGATGTATTGAGAGTCCATGGGGTGGTTGTGAGAGAAAGGAATATCGGGGGAGATCCAAGCTCAAAATGTGAAGAAGAAAAGCTTGAATATGTTCAAATGTGATCCTCACTCTAAAACTTGTAAGGGGCAAAGTGAGCATATGTGCACACACACACACACACACACAGATGACACATTGCTTTGTACAAGCCCAACAAAATTACATGGTAACAATTCCTAGTTCCACAGCTTGTGACTTATTGGGTTTGAAAGTTTATGAGGGTTCCTACTCTAAAAGGCTTGTACCTCATGTTCTATGAGGTACATTATACACACACATTCCTTTTTACCTACATCTTGACATCGGAAAAATCAACCACATTATTGCTAAAGAGCCATTCCTAATGGTTCATTTGTGAAATCCTTGGTCTCTTTTGCAATGTGCTATCATCATCCATTCTCAACTTAATGTCCTCTAATAGCCAGTGCCTCTATCTTGGCTTGACTAGTGTGTAAGAACTAAATAAAAACACATGTGTGAATGATTATTAAATTAAGTAGAAGTATCTTGATTAGTTTGGGATTTTCAAAATTGTATATTGATTATTTTTACTCGGTTTAGTACTTGCTCGAAAAATCTCGCTCGAGATTTGGGATTCCTCCATGTCGAAGCCAACTGCACCAACAATCGTCCACCCGGACCCTGCCAACCCACAGCTCAAATCCACAACATTGAAGACAAATCAAAACCCCTCGACAACGCCATGGCTGATTGGACACCTGCAACACCACCTCACGTACCAGGTAAGCCAATTTCAATTCATTCCTAGCTCCGTTAGTCAAGCAAAATTCAAAATTCGCATGTGTCTATTTTACACGATGATGGTAGTTCACATGATTTTATTTCTGAAAAATTGGTTAAAATTTGACTTTAACCACCATACCATCTGCATACAAAGTCATATGCTTTTCAAGGAACTAGGTACAATGGCACATGTGAAATTAAATCTCTCGCAATTACTATTGGTGATTATAGAGAACAACGTGATTTTTTTATTGCACCATTGCAATCCACCAACATCATCTTGGGCATGCCTTTTCATCACCAACATAATCCACAAATTGATTATCGCACACACGCAACGAATTTTACTTTCAATTGCAAATCTATTTCACTTTTTGCTAATGCATCACTTGCTATGTTCCCCTTGATATCAGATACACAAGCAAAACGTGCACTACGAAAGGATGACAAAGCATACATGATATTTGTTACTGAGGTGGAGCACACATAACCATCTACCTCTCACACACATAATGATTTCCTCTCACAGTATAATGATTGCTTTGTGGATGATTACCCCCATTCCTCACCATCCTCTCGAGGTGAATTAGATCATAAAAATGAAATTTTTCCAGGCTCACAATCTCCACACAGAGCACCATATAGACATAGTCCCTTGCACCAGCAAGAAATCCAAAAACAAATCACTGGACTTATAGACAAGGGCCTCATCTGTCCTAGTGCATCCCCTTTTGGTGCCCCAGTTCTTCTAGTCCAAAAGAAAAACAACACCTTTCGCATGTGCATAGAGTACCATACATTAAACAAGGTCAATGTCAAAAACTGCTATCCCATCCCACTTATAGACGACCTCCTAGATTGCTTACAAGAAACGAAGCTGTTTAGTAAAATTGACTTGAAATCAGGACACCATCAGATCCGTATGCACCCCAACGACATGTTAAAATCTGCATTTCATACCCAGTTTGGTCATTATGAGTTTATTGTCTTACCGTTTGGTCTCACAAATGCACTTGCCACATTTGCTAGGACGATGAACAAAATATTTCTTGATTATCAAGACTTTGTTATTGTGTTCTTTGATGACATTTTGATTTTCATCTGTGATGAGCACGAGCACAAAAACCACCTACATATTGTCTTTGAGCTATTGGGTGAGCACCGATTGTTTGCAAATCCTTACAAAAGTACATTTTTCCAAACTCAAATTGATTATTTAGGCCTTATAGTCTTGGAAACAGGCATATATGTTGACCCTCAAAAGATCGACTCTATTAAAACATGGCCTATCCCCAAATCTGTGCATGAAATCAGATCATTTCTAGGCTTAGCAGGATTTTATCGTAAATTTTTCAAAAACTTCTCACACATTGCATCACCGATGACCACTTTACTTCGTCAAAAAGTACCATTTAATTGGGGTTGCACACAACAAAAATTGTTTGACACTCTCAAATATCTCCTCACACATGCCCCCATCCTACAATTGCCCAACTTTACACAACCCTTCTTTGTAGTTGTTACATACACAAGTGGCTCAAGCATAGGCACAGTCTTAATGCAAAATGATCACCCACTTGCCTTCGAAAGTCGAAAACTCAAACCATCTAAAACCAAATACATCACATACGATAAAGAATTGCTAGCCAGTCCACGCTCTAGACATTTGGAAACATTATCTTATGGGCTCTGAATTTCTAATCAAGACCCACCACTAGGCCATTAAACATCTTCTTACTCAATCCACCATTTATGACCGTCATATCAAATGGACCGGTTTCATTCAAAATTTCCTTCCCATGATACAATACCAACCAGGTAAAGCGAATGTAGTAGCAAACGCATTAAGTAGAAAACCTAAAGTGAATGTTCTTTCTGCTACTCGTTCATGTGTCTTCGATAAAATCAAGCATATTTACTTGAATCGCATTTTTGTGAGTCATGTGAAATCATTTCATTCTATGCCTAACACATATGCTCAAGATCCACATTTCTTAGGTGCTTGGTTTGAAATACATCACAATAATGGTCTTCCCTATGAACACTACACCTTGGCAAATGGTTATCTTTATTTTTAGCAAAAGTTATGCATCACAACACCCTTTAAAGAACTAGCAATGATTGAAATGCATGCACCACCATATATGGGTCACCTAGGAATTCAATCTACACTCACTGCATATCAAGATCAATTTTTTTGGCTTGAAATGAAGCACGATATCATAACATTTTTTTCAGAATGCTTGATATGTCAAAGAGTTACACATCATCATGGTAAGTCTTATGGTCTTTTAATGCCTCTCCCTATCCCTGTTGGCCCTTGGGAATAAATGTCCATGCATTTTATCACAGGACTTCCCACCACATCCTCACACAATGATATGATATGGACCATAGTCGACCGCTTTGGCATACAAGTATACTTTGTGCCATGCAAAAAGACACTTTTTGCACCACAGGCTGCAAACCTTTTCCACACAACCATCTTCCCCTATCACGGCTTCCCCAAGGTCATTCTCTCCGACCGAGATGGCCGCTTTTGCAATCACTTTTGGGTCGCCCTAGCCAAAAACTTAGGCTCTACAATGGATTTCACATCTACCTGTCACCCTGAAAGTAATGGTCAAACAGAAGCCACAAACAACACTATTATGGACCTCCTTAGATTTTATACCACTGAAAATACTGCAAACTGGGACCAACATCTCCCTATGCTTCAATTTGGTTACAATAACACCCCTCACTCCTCCACAAACCGTGCACCATTTGAAATTGTCTATGAGAAGAAACTCCATGTCCATGTCTCCACTATTAGTAATGATGTCCCTGTGGCGGCTGACACTTTAGCAAGAGACCACACACACATTTTACAAGAAGCCACAACTTGCCTCAAACAAGCACAACAAAGATACATTGCACAAGCCAACAAGAAACGAAAACCTGCACCTTTTAAAGAAAATGATCTTGTTTGTCTTATAATAAAAAAACGACGCTTAAAAAGCGTAGAAAAACATCCCAAAGTAAAATTGCCCCCTAAATTTTATGGCCCATTCAAAATCCTTCAAAAGATAAATAACAATGCATTCCGCTTGGGCATTCCCTCAGATTGGAAAATACACAACTTCTTCTATGTTAGTTTGTTAAAACCACATAAGGGACCTATTCTCGATACTCCTCCCACAGCATTTTGACTCCAGAAATGATTTTAGATCGTGACATGACCACTACCCGCACAGGAAACGAGTACAGAAGATATTTGGTAAAAAACAAAAATCATTCTTTGGAAGAACGTCAATGGATTTTTGAACAATCGCTACATCCGCACTACCATCACTTGATACTTGCATACCACACACCTAGAGACACAGATTCACCAATTTAGGCAATACCTTTCTTCTCTTGTAGATTCACCGATTTAGGCAACACGAACTTTAAAAGTGCAGATTCATCGGTGTAGGCAGCACTAGTGTACATTTGCCGATTTAGGCAACACGAATTCAAAATGCAGATTTGTCAGTTTAGGCTGCATTAGTGCAGATCTACTGATTTAGGCAACATGCCCATTGGTGTAGATCTGTCGGTTTAGGCAACACCAACTACTAGAGCACTCTACGAGTGGCCACCACTCACGCTAGTTTGGTTTTGGTAACAATTGAGTACAATTGTCTTTCAACCCTGGGGTATGTAATGGAATTGATATTTTGATGCATTATTTGTGAAATATTTGATAATTTGATGAAGCATTGCAATGTTGATTTGAATTGTGGAATATGATCACTTGTCGGGTGTTTTGTGAATAGATCAGTGACTAGCATGCGCTGGACAATAAGGCGATAGCAGTTATTCGGAATAAAACTGCCACCATTGGATTTCATGGCAATCCTTAGTATTTCATGGTTCATTTATAAGTTGAGATGTAGACAACTATTAATTGTTACATTGAGATCTTTACAAGCCATGAATATTTTATGCCCAAGCGCAAACTGATGTAACTCATGAACTCCTCTATTAATTAAATACGTGCAAGAGGGACATGCTCACTCTTGCACATGGGGAGATTGCACCCAGCGTCTATGTTATTCACCTCCCCTATCTTCTCTCTCTCTCTCTCTCTCTGTGTTTCTCTCTTATCGTGTACGACGTGAATCATGTGTTTGTGCAATACGTCACATATGAGATTTGTGATTTTATTGTTTCGAGTACGTTCCTTGGGGATTTTTGCAGGGTAGTCACGCCTTCCATTGTAGCAATGGGACTGACACTGGTGCCCGTTATTTCAATTATGTATCATGGCAGAGTCCCTACGTACTGGTCACATCCGCTTGTTATACCATTTTGAGCACATCGTATCAGGAACAATTTCAGTGGCTAAAAGTTGTCGGATACCTAGTAAGACTTGTTAAGATTACAAGTACAATCAAACAAATTTAAAGGATAGTTGTTTACACATGTAGCAAAGATATGTCTTGTTAATGAACTGGTTGACATGGTATCTAGATGTGATGGATTTTCACATTCTATTATGGTCCAAATATGTTAGCATGGTTTTCACGTGCAAAATATTTAGTTCTTTTTTCGCTAGCTGTGGGCATAACATTAGCCATAAGCATTGGCAAGTACGGTTATGGATATGTGGATTCTAATCTATTCTTTTAAAGGGGTTATGGGCCCTAGTGTTTAGCAAAGGCTGATTTGGAGCGGCATGCACATTCATGACATTAGTAGCTTCTAAAGCACTTTGCACCTTATGTGCACTATCTCTACGAGATTAATTGTGGATCTATCAATCACCCATAGAAGTTATGGCTCGGCTTGAGTGCTTGTCAATCAGCTCACTGTAGTTAACCAAGATGGTTGCTCCTAAATTATTGATTAATCAACAATTATACAAGGAATTGTGATCCCTTACCAGTCATTTTGGAGGACTATCTATAAATGATGGGTAAACACAC
This sequence comes from Adiantum capillus-veneris, assembly GCF_014529385.1. NCBI lineage: Eukaryota > Viridiplantae > Streptophyta > Polypodiopsida > Polypodiales > Pteridaceae > Adiantum > Adiantum capillus-veneris. The sequence continues at coordinate 157,243,424 of NC_140946.1, forward strand.
CTCAATATTGTCAATTACCTAGAGAGGATAGATAGTTTACAAGTGTTAATCTTGTGCTAAAGGATATGCTAAGCGCGTACGTTAGCACCAAGAAATCCAATTGGAATGGTTATCTCTCTAGTTGGAGTTTGCTTACCATGAGGCAAAGCATGTTGCAAAACTAAGTTTAGCCTATTCATGTTCTCAACCTTGAACACTGGTTATGGTGGGGTTGTTTATTGATGACGATTGATAGCAAGTCAATGACTTATACTTTGTTGATGATTTACGTCAACCAATTACTTTCATAGAAAGTGAAAAGAGGTACTCTTTTGGGTACTTCTTGGTTGTTTGAACTCGTTTAGCATGATCAAGTGAGTTCTAAATGGAGTCTATACGCTATGTTGGTTATGGGACGATTACAAGACGGTGGAAAGGGGACAAAAATATGGAAAATCAAGATACTCTTCTTGATTTCATTGAACTTCCTACTGAACCGTGCTCTAGTCCAGAGGATAGCTGGATCCATGAGGGATGCCACTGCCGAAAACATTAATGTTCTTTATGACGCTATCACCTCTTTTGTTTTCGAGGATGAAAACGCCTCTCCAAGGGGGGAGTAATGTAAGGCCAAGGGCAACCCGGGGGGTCATAGACCTAGGCCAAGGGCTTGGACTACTCATGCGGACTGGGGATCCTAAAGAAAGCTAGTAGAAGCCTATCCATAGGGTGGTAGGAAGGTGGATCTCGGAGTAAGTCCCTTGGGGCTCACAATCTAGGTCAAATAGAAAATGTTACGAATGTAGCAAGCTTGGACATATCTCAAAGAACCACTACAAGAACAAATATTGTAGTAATTGCGGCATCAAAGGTCATTCGCCATCAAAGTGTTACAGCTTCGAGGGGTGCACTATGTAATCATGTTAATGTACCACGTAAGTTCAGCAAGAGGGGTTTTAAAATGCAAAAAATTTAGACAATTTAACAAAGATACATTAAAATAAAGGGGTTTTATACTCCATTTTGGGAAAAAAATCCTAAAATAAAGGGTCATTTTACTTATTCAAACATGTTAAAAAAGGGGTTTTTTAATTATCCCACGAATGCATGTTATAGAGGGGGTACTGAATAGAGAACCCCTCGAGGTCACAACAACAACAAGGAACAAGGTCATCCACTGTCTAGCAAGGACAAAGGTAGAGGTCAACGTAGCAGAGGACAAGGACAAAGATGAAGGCAAGGAAGAGGAGAGTTGTCTTCATCTATGTACAACACCTGACCCTTACAATGATTATAGTGACGTGCTATAGAGGATATGGTTGGTTTTTAGCCTACTCATTGAGTTTGAGTGATTCTTTGTTTGAGAGGAGGATAACTCAATTTGTGTGACACCATATCATGAGGAGACCACCTATTGTAGCCTGTGTGGCATCAATCTGTGTGACTTCTATTATCCTTCGTGGTAGTGAGTCTCCATGCAATTATTTCAGTAGTTTAAAGTTCAAGGGAAGAATTTTTAGGTATATGGCCTTTGGTTTATGCCACAACATGTTGGTGTGCACCATCTCCAATCTAATCAGCATCCAGTCAACAAGAACCATGTGGTAGCATGTGGGCTTAAGTGAGTTGCACAAGGAGCCAAAAGAGTGCCTTTGGAGCTTACATTGAAAGGTTGACCTTTGCCCTTTGAGAATATGATTTTTGGCCTTGAAAGGTGCATTTAACCATTGGTTGGGATAGCCTTGCTACTCCTATATAAGTAGCCACTCCTTGTACACACATTAAGAGTGTTGCTAATTCATTTTCATAATCAAGTTACTGCTATTGGTTTCAAACTTTGTGCATTGTCCAATTGCTATATGTAATTTCTCATTATGAATGCTACTTTAAGTTTGGCACTTTAACTTTAACCCTAACACACATCGCTTGTTGAAAATGTGGTTGCAACCTTTGAAAATTGCTTATTAGAGCTAGGGTTGAGGGAATATTTGAGCAATTTCATTCTTACCAAAATACTCCTCAAACTTTAGAAATTCCCAAAATACCTTTGTACCAAACTTTGGCTGGGTTCACAGTAGGCGGTGGCAGGAAATCGGAGCTTGCTGTGCCAGCGAATTAGAGCCCTACACGTCAGCCTCCTTGTTCACATAGCGCAGCGGGACAGCTCTGGAAAAAGGTGCTAGCTCACGGCAGCAATCGCGCGTTTCACTTCCGACCCCCCCCCCCATCTTCTCTTTCACCCTCCACGTATGCTACTTTTTCATTTTGCAGATCCTTTTTTAAATTAACCAAATTGTTCTTTTGTCTTGTTGCGTTGCTTCCACCCATCCCCTAAAGTCCACACTGGGCGGCGGTAGGAACCACCCATTCTCTCTTCCACCCTCCCCACTGTGAACGTTTAGCGGTGGAAGAGCGAATAATCCATGTCCTCCACCCGGAACATGGCGTTCTGGAGGTTATCTTCCGTCGTGTTGATGTGAACCCACCCTTTGTATGGCTTGCTCCAATTTTTGCTTCTGACAATAGACAGGACCACATTTTCACATACGAGCTCTCATATAGAGGCTAATAAACAATATTCATCCTACTGCTGCTCACAGATCCCCTGGCTACTGTTGCTGGCCGTTGTGGCGTGGGGGAGACAATGCAATTTTGAAGCCGGTTACGATGGGGGTTGGGGGCCTTGACATGCTTGTTCCAACTCCGGCAAAGCAGCCTGCCCTATCCCATGTCGCATTGCCGTTCCGTCTTCCATTGCGCTCGTCCCCGTCCCACAAGTCCATTCTTGCTCTCCCAAGATCTCCTCAGCTGTGCAGAGCACAAACTTTGGCACACGAGGTATTGTCCAGCTCTGACTGCTTCTCGCCTCATGCTCGTGTTGACGTCCTCTCAGAAGCCCTCCCCTTCATCCAGCGCTTTCAAAACAAAACAGTGGTTGTTAAATATGGCGGAGCTGCCATGAAAGATGAATCTCTCAAGGATAGTGTCATCAAGGACCTTGTTTTACTATCTTGTGTTGGCCTTCGACCTGTTTTCGTACATGGCGGAGGGCCAGAGATCAATCAGTGGCTCACAAAGTTAGGCATTCAGCCCAAATTTGAGGGTGGTCTCCGCGTCACTGATGGTGCCACCATGGAAATTGTCGAAATGGTCCTTGTTGGCAAGGTGAATAAGTCCCTTGTCTCACTCATCAACAAAGCAGGTGGTGTCGGTGTGGGATTATGTGGCAAAGATGGGCGAATGATTACAGCAAGGCCAACTGGGGGTGGATCCCTAGGTTTTGTCGGGGAGGTAGCTGCCATGGATACATCAATATTGCATAGCATCATCAAGTCAGGGGCCATCCCTGTAATTGCATCAGTGGCTGCAGATCGAGAAGGACAGGCATATAATATCAATGCTGATACGGCGGCAGGGGAAATTGCCGCCTCACTTGGGGCTGAAAAGCTAATATTGCTGACAGATGTACCAGGGATCATGTTGGATATGAAGGATCCAAGTTCCCTTGTGAAAGAAATTGACATTAAAGGAATGAGGAATCTTATCGCTGATGGCAAAGTTTCTGGAGGCATGATCCCCAAGGTTGAGTGTTGCGTGCGGTCACTAGCCCAAGGCGTTCGGACTGCAAGTATAGTTGATGGGCGCTTGCCACATTCCTTGCTTTTGGAGATTCTCACAGACGAGGGAGCCGGGACTATGATAGTCGGTTGAGCGGTGAGGTTAAGGTATACTGTTCATGCTCCGGCACTTTGTTATTCTAGAATCGTGCATCTTAGCACATGTAAACGAGTTTACGAGTGAACATTCTTGGCCAAATTACTTATTTTGACTTCTTCGGGCACAATTTTCTGTGTGAAAAGTGCATGAGCAAGTGGATCTGAAAAGGATGTGTTATTTTGAGTCATCATGATGATATTCAAAGGATGTTATTTTCCTTCCGTCTTTAATGATAAACTTAATATTGACATTACAGTACACATTGGTTAGCATTGCATGTATGACCTAATCTACATGTGAATGTCTAGCATTGGTGCAGAATTGTCATGATTGCCCGCAAGGCATGCTACTGCAGATTCTTTATGGATTGCACTGGTCTATGAAGTATGATTTTGATTTGTTAGTGTTCTTTGTCTAGAGAGCCCCATGTCTTAGTGCTTTGTGAATAGCCTGAGGACACTAGGTTGCCTTTCAAGTGAAATAAAAATATCCTCAAGAAATGATGGAATCTATTGAGTTCTCTGTATCATGGGCATTGGGGACTGATTGCTTGCCATGACCCCTTTGAACATAGATCTGATATGAAGACTATCGTGACATACATTTATAACTCCGCTTAAAGGCAAGCAGGCACGGGCACTCACGCACATGCACACGCACACGCACACACAGAAATAGGAATAAGGTATAACGACTTTGAAAGGCCTTGTTTGCCTATGAGACAAACAATATACAATGATTTCCATGTCCTTGTTGTATCATGCATGAACTAAAACGAAAAACTTGTAGATGACAACAGTGAACAAAAGTGGACGATGGAGCATATACAACTTTGGTGTACTCAGCTGAGATTGTGTATGTGGGGGTTCACAAAATGTATCCTAACCCTAGCATGCTTTAGGTATGCTGTATGCTCTCTATGAAAGAAACTACTCCCATTCCAAGGATATGCTAGGGTTAAGGATAAAATACATAGGAGTGGGCGAGATGACAGCTTTTGAGTTGTAAAAATCGCTATTGCCCAGCGGAGTGTCCAATGTCGATACTGCGGGCCGAGCAAGTGTAGTCTTCGTCTGGGCTGAGCCTTCAATGCTCCTCTAGTAGGCCTCTGTAATGTGCAGTGGAAGAGAATGATGGTGCAAGCTCAGGATGAGTGATTGGTGGGTGCTCAAGGTTCCTTTTATTGAAGGGAGGGAGAGCCCTCCTTGACTTAATGAGAGAAAGTGCAATGACCAAAACAAGAGAGTGTAAAACTGTGAGAAAGTGCTGAGAGTGTATATATATATGGATGGATGGATGGATGGATAGATATATGGATAGATAGATAGATGGATAGATGGATAGATAGATAGATAGATGCGACACTAGATGGGGTCCCAAACCCCCCTCCAAGGGCCCCCCCCCTGTCACAAGACGGGCACCACGTGCCAGTAGAAAAGAACAGACTGAACAGACTTTTAGCACTTCAATAACAACTGAATTGAGAGAGAGAGAGAGAGAGAGAGAGAGAGAGAGAGAGAGAGAGAGAACACGCGACACGGAGTGGTAGAATTCCACCCCAGAGAATATTGGCCCCAAACCTTGGCTCCCCTTTCGGTATGTCTTTATCAGCTCAGTACAAGCTGGTACTCCAGACTTTGCACCTTCTTCAGGAAGCATGCCAGAGAATGAGCCCTAACCTCATATTTAAAGGCCCTAGGGCCCAAAAGCAGTTTACAGTAAAAAGCCTTCAAACTCAAAAGCTTCTGGTCCAAAAGCAATGCCAAAAAGCTGCCAGCATAAATCACGGAAATCCATACAGCCTACCACGTCATTAGCCAACGCAAAACGCGGAAACCTGTACAGCCTGCCACGTCATCATGCCAGCGCAATTTTTGGAAATTTGTCGCAAGTCTCTTTTTGTGTGTGTGTGAGAGTCCTGCTTTATTTTAATCCTTTATATCACTTGGGGTTAGGAAGGGTGGAACCTTCGTAGCTATTCAATAATCTCAAATGGCGCCTTCCCCGTCGAAGAGTGGATCGTGTTATTGTAGGCGCTTTTATCCCCAAAAACTAGCGCTGCCAAAAACAGCAGGCAAAAATTGCGGAATTCCGTACACCAAAGGCAAAAACTTTTCCCGTTGAGTCTTTTGATCCGAAATGTAAGACTTCAATAAATCCAGTATGATTGAATTTGCAATCTTAGATTGCCCATCTGTCTGCGGGTGGAAAGATGACGAGAACTGCAACCGTGTGCCAATGTTCTCCCAAATAGCCTTCCAAAACAAACTCGTGAATTGGGGATCTCTGTCAAAGACTATTGTCTCAGGCATGCCATGTAATGATCCGGCTTGATTGTTTTCTTCACTGGAATGAAATGAGCTTGCTTGCTAAATTTGTCATCGTGCCCACTCTGTGTTTTCGGGAGATAAAAAATGAAATCTATTGCAATACTTTCCCAGGGGCGGGTGGGAATGGGTAAAGGCTGTAACAATCCGTGTGCTTTATGCGTGTCAAACTTAACCTTCTGGCATACCAAGCAACTGCGTACAAAATCGTCCACGTCCTTCTTGAGTCTCGGCCAAAAGAAGTATCGCTCCACACCTTTCAAGGTGGTGTCAATGCCGCGGTGCGTGTAAATGGTAGTTAGTGGCATTCGGTTAGAACCTTTTCCCTCAACGGTTGTGTAATGCACAACATCGTTTTCTTCATCAAGTAGCCATCCCGTATGGAATATCCCTCTACTACCTCCCCATTCTATATTCGACTGAATACATCTGAAAAATCTGGATCTGTTGCGTACTGATCGACCATGTCCTCGAAGCTTCTATGATGAATCGCGGAAATAGCCAAGACTAACGGCTTCTGGGACAAAGCATCTGCCACCAAGTTCTTTTGACCCTGCATATGGACAATCTGGAAGTGAAACTATGACAAGATGTTATCCCACCACATCTGCTTTTCCGATAGCTGCTTCTGTGACAAGAAGTAGCGTAAACTGTGATGATCAGTGAAGACAGTAAAATCGGCTCCGAGTAGGTAATGTCGCCACTGAGTAAGAGCATGGATAACCGCCAAAAGCTCTTTCTTATAAATCTGTGCTGTCAATTCTGGCCTTAAAAACAATCGGCTCTCAAAGGCAATGACATGGCCTTTTTGCATTAAGACCGCACCCAGACTACAACCACTAGCATCACAATATACTTCAAATGACTTTTGCAACTCCTGCAAAGTCAAAACTGGTCCCGTAGTCAATTTCTCTTTCAAAGTCTAAAAGGCGGTCACCTCTGTGGGTCCCCACGAGAAAGGGACTCCTTTCTGTGTCAAGATATGCAAAGGGGAAGCAACCACTACAAACTTTCTAATGAACCGCTGATAGGAAGAACATAAGCCCAAGAAGCTTCTAACTTCACGGACATTCTTCAAATCGGGCCAATCACGTATAGTCTCAATCTTGGCCGGGTCCATCTGCACTCCTGATGCTGAGACAATGTGTCCCAGAAAGTGTATCTCCGATAAGAAAAATTCATTCTTCTTGGCATTGATCACCAACTTGTGATCTCGCATTGCTTGAAAGACCTGTAGTAGATGTTGTCTATGTTCTGCCTCATCCTTGGAGAAGACTATAATGTTAGTCCCAACAAGAGATCTGTATTCTCTAAAAATCCTGTCCATCATTCGGTTAAAAGTCGCTGGAGCATTGGTAAGGCCAAAAGGCATCACTAAAGACGACGTTAGTGGGGATGTCGTGGTATTTAGTCAATACTATGCATGATGGAGCTGATGGTTATATTGTCTTGTGGGTGACTACCATGGGTCTGTACCTTGCACTTTCCTTTAAGGGTGAATCTGGGCTTATCCTGGATTCATCTAGGTATATCACTAAAAATTCATATAAACCGAAGCTCGTCCGAAAAGCTGTCTTGTAGACATCTCCCGGCGTGATTCGGATCTGATGATATCCGCTCTTCAAATCGATCTTGCTAAAACAAGAAGATCCTTGCCGTCAAGAATATCATCGATGCTCGGAACCAAAAATTTGTTCTTGATGGTGATTTTATTGAGAGCTTTATAATCAACGCACATTCTCCAAGATCCTTCTTTCTTCAAAACCAACAACACTGGAGAGCAGTAAGGTGAAGTACTCAGCTCGATAAGACCCTTTTTAAAGAGGTCTTTCACTTGGTTCATAATCTCTTCATTCTGGGCTTGGCTTACACGATAAGGTGGCCGGTTCGGTGGTGTGCTTCCAGGTATCAGATCAATAGTATGATCCTCAGGACGAGCTGGTGGCAACTCGCCTGGCAGGCCCTAAGAAAAGCAATCGGCATGAGTGTGGAGAAAATCTTGGCGTTCTATATCAAGTTCATGCATATTTGTCCTATGTTCATCATTCAACTCTTTCAAAAAGATCGAGTAAACAAACAGACTGGATTTCATTAATTTCGAAACGGCCGAAGCCGATACAATAGGGACAGACTCGCTATTCAATTTCACATCAAGTACAATTTTTCGGCCCTTTTCATTTGTCAATGTTGCTTTCTTCGCCCGATAATCGTCCAAGCGTTGTTCTTATGGTACCTAGGGACTCCCAGGAGGACATCACAACCTTCCAAAGGCATTATGTAGAAGTCCTTGTGCCCCAAATACCCCTGACAATGCAATCGAAGTTTGCCAATGATAGGTGTAATGGCCACGTCTCGTCCGGGTGCTGCTAGAACTGCCTTTGCTTGTGGTCCCATCCGATCGGGTATAATCTGGAGCCCCGTCGCCAATTCAGGTGAAATGAAGTTGGCCTTGGCTCTTCCATAAAAAAAGATCAGGGCTTCTTTATCTTCAACTTTGCCCCAAGCTCGGCAAAGTTCTGTACTTTCATCAATCGTGCTTGGGTCAGTTTCCATGCAATCTGGAACTAGTCCTGCTTTCATCTTGCCTTTTCGTCCACGTTCCTCAGCTGCTCTCGAACTCTCTGGCCTGTCTTCATTCTGTTCTTGCTGAGCCTTTTTAGGGCACTTCGTAGAGACGTGCCCATGTTCCCCGCATCCGAAACACTTCCCCTCTTTGATGTCATGTGCACATCTAACCATATGTGCATGTGGACAAGCTACTTCATGACTAGGGTTTAGTTCAGCTTAGGAATTGTTATGGCACCTTTGTGAGTCTGTTCACAGACCGTGCATGTCCATACGCTTAGAGTAGTTGCATTTCCTTTGGTTGCACACAACATGATCATCAGATTACAGTCAGTATCCATCAAGAGCATTTTACAGTGCATAGAACCCATTTTCCCTATTTTAGCCATTTTCACTTATTATTAATAAGTGACTTGTTGGGAAATTGGGTAGGGCAAATTTGCTAAGTTAATATAAAAGAAACCTGGCAGTCACTCAATAGTGCAGAAGAAATCGAAAGAGCACAGGCAGGACCTGCAGCAGGCCCTTTAGTGTTTCTCCTCAGCAAGAACTCATCAAGACCAGCGTTTCCTTCAAGTTTCCTCAGCCTAGCGCCGGAGACTCTTGCAGCCAGCGTTAGCAGATATACAAGCATGGCGTTTTTACATCAGCAAACAGCGATTTCAGCCTACTGTACCAGCGTTTTTCAGCATAGCAACCCAGCGATTTGTGCCTACTGTACCAGCATTTTCTAGCATCTCAAACCAGCGTTTTTCAGAAGGACAAATCAGCGTTTACAGCTGCAGAACAGCAGCGTTTTTCAGCCATCAAATCAGCGTTTCCAGTCAGCAATCATGAGCGTCGTCGTCATCGACTTAGATCTTCATTGCATCGTACCATCAAGAACTTGCATCAGCACCTTGTATTAGATTTGTGCAATCAATAGCATAGACTTCTCTCGCCATCGAGAGAGGGGCTCTTGGAGGAGGGTTTGACAACTTCTCTGGTGTCGTATTCTTCTCTCTCTATCTCTCAGTCTCAGCACCTTCATTCACAATGTTTATCCACTTTGTTTGTGATCATTTGCACTCTCTTACTAAAGGAACTGAAGGCTCTCCTTTCCGTAAGTAAAAGGAACCCTTGAGCATAGTTCGGAGCACTCATCTTGAGCAAAGTTCAACATTCACTTCTGCTGCACCTTACATTGGTATCAGAGCTTTGATAGTGTTCTGTATCACTCAAGGAAAGAACCACAAGAATTTTCTTTTTGCTTTTTGCGGTCGCACGTAACCCAAGTCCTCTTGAGCATGTCGATTCCTAATCGTGTTTTTGAAGAGTGATAGGAAACCCAAGAAAGAAGGGCTTGTCTAGCCTCCCCTTGTTTCTCTTTTCACTCATTGAGAGCGGACCGTGCACTTAGCGGCCGGCCAATCGACGTGAGGTGGGAAGAAGCAACCTTGGTGTGAGCGCAAGGCCGCCAAGTGGTGCGCCCGTGGGAAAGAGAAGAGCTCGGGTAAAGAGAAGATCCTTTTCTAACACAGATTGCAAGCTAAAGACGAACCTCAAGAACCTCAAGAACTCAAGAACTCAAGGACTCAAGAACCCCAGAACCCAAGGACCTCAAGAACCCACAAGTGGCGAAGAAGATTTTCCCCACCAGGAGGTTTTTCCGACCCTCCCTCTTCCCCATCTACGCCAAGGATTGCACCAAATCCTATGGAGGCTTTGGTCAAGACGATGATGGACATGATGTTACAACAAGAAGCGCAACGCGCCACCTTGGAGCGCGAGCGCAAAGAAAGAAAGACGAAATTGCATTGCGAGCGTGAAGAAAGAAAGGAAGAATGGAAACGCGAGCGCTACAAAAGACGGTTAGCCTTGGAGCGTGAGCGTGAGCAAGCGCGCTTGGCGGCCGAAGACAGAAGGGTAGCCTTGGAGTTAGAGCGTGAGGCACGGAAAGACCAACGCATGCAAGAGTTGGTGCTACAGGTACTTACCTCGAACCCCGAGCCGGTCAAAGATGTTGGTAGTTCATCACATAGCGATTCGGACTCCAACAACCCCGTCACAGAGAAGTTGATAGTTAGTAAGTATGATGGTAAGATGGATGCTAATGCTATTTATTCTTGGTTGCATCAATTTAATGCTTATTTTGCGACAACTAAGAAGACAGAATAGCAAAGTTTTGACGGCAGCCATGTATCTTGTCACAAAGTGATGACATGTCTACCCGAGAGCCGAAACCTGACTGTTGTTGAAAACCTTGATTTTGGAAACCCTAACCCTAAAACTTGCAAACCCTAAAATCTGCCAAAAACCCTAACCCTAAAACTTGCAAACCCTAAAACCTAACCCTAACCCTAACCCTAACCCTATTTCTAGGGCAGCAGGAGATAAATCCGAGAAATACGCAAACCTGAAGAACCCGCTTTTTGCGACGTAAAATACGTATTTATATGGTGTTGAGTTTGAAGTAGTCGTTGACCATGACAGTATCAAATGGTTTACTACTCAAACAAACGCAAACGGCCGTAAAGCTAGATGGGCAGAAATCCTTCAAGATTATGATTGTAAGCTACGATATCGCAAGGGGCAATATAATGTAGTAGTGGATGTACTAAGTCGCATGCCTCAGATTAATTCACTTGCTTTCACTGGACTAAAGAGTGGATTTTTGGAGTCATTACGTGGCGAGTGTGCAGAAGATCAATCATATGCTAAAGTGTGGAGTGCAGTTTTAAAAAGGGATCCCTCACACTCACATGTCTCTGCACAACCAGATCAACATGTCTCTGCACGTGCAGATAGAAACTCCAACACACAGCAACAACCCCGTCACAGAGAAGTTGATAGTCAGTAAGTATGATGGTAAGATGGATGCTAATGCTATTCATTCTTGGTTGCATCAATTTAATGCTTATTTTGCGACAACTAAGAAGACGGAATAACAAAGTTTTGACGACAGCCATGTATCTTGTCACAAAGTGATGACGTGTCTACCCGAGAGCCGAAACCTGACTGTTGTTGAAAACCTTGATTCTGGAAACCCTAACCCTAAAACTTGCAAACCCTAAAATCTGCAAAAAACCCTAACCCTAACCCTAACCCTAAAACTTGCAAACCCTAAAACTTGCTAGAAACCCTAACCCTAACCCTAACCCTAACCCTAACCCTAACCCTATTTCTAGGGCAGCAGGAGATAAATCCCAGAAATACGCAAACCTGAAGAACTCGCTTTTTGCGACGTAAAATACGGAGAAGGCCAGCTTTTTGCATGAAGATTGCTTTTGCAGCATCAGCTTTTGCTCTACGCAATTTCATGAGAAAGAGAGAGAGAATCTTTTGCTTAACTTTTTGAAGCTCTAGAGAGAGCTTGAGAGATAAAAGAGTTTGCTTTATTTTCAGCTTTTGGCATCCCTTGTAATCATTAAAACATGTGGATTGGGCTCCCACTCTGCAGAGCATCTGGACGCAGAGTTTGAGAGTGAGACCCGATCCACTCTTGTACTTTGACTTGATTAATACATAAAGAAATACCGAAAGGGGCGCGAGTCTTTGGGACCAATATCTCTAGGCACGGAACTCCGTCGGGCTAGTGCAAATCTATTGTGAACTGTGAACTGTTTAGTGGTTATTTGGTGCTGTCGTGATTGATCCTTGACTTTGAGTGTCCAAGTCTGTTACGTATCTTGCCGGTGATGCCATTAATTGGTATCAAGTTGTCACGTGCACATCTAATCCTAACTGCTCACAATCATGCAAAGCCTATGTTTCATGCTTTGGATAAAAGGGACCTAGAGATTCTCCTTCTCATGAATCCGTTCAATCTTGTCCTGCATATTAGCAATGAGAGATGGAGAATGCACAATGTGCTCTCCATGAATGACAATGGGAGAATCACTTTTGGCATTGAGAGTGAAAGTGTTAGCCTCCTAATCAATGAGAGGGTTAGCATCACGAAACCATCTAATGCCTAAAATCATATCACATCCTGAGAGAGGAGAAACAACAAATCTTCTAGTGAAGGCAGCTTTTTGAATTGCAAACAACACATCAAGGCACTCCTCCGTGATGAGAGCGTCCATGTCGGGAAGAAAGCCAGAGACCTCGATAGGAGATCTCTGACTAACTTCTAGGCGGGCTCTCTCAACAAGAGAGGGACTGATCACATCATGCATACTACCTGGGTCAAACAATATGACAAAACGTTGCCCTGTCATACGACCATAACATTTAATGAGAGAATCATCAATGGGAGGGTCATGAGAAACTTGGGGCACACTCGTGTTATCATTAATTGCATTGACAAAGGAAGTGGGTTCTATGGATTCTTTAGATTCATTCGATTCAAGCTTAAGACATGTTCTTTTTATGTGACCCTTAATGTGACAAGGAAAACGAAGACCTTCCTTAGAATAAGTGCTTGCTCTTCCGAAGTGATGTATCCTCCAGTCACAAGGATCTTAGGATCAATAACGGATTCCTTGTTCTACCTTTTCATCTGGAGTAAGCTTAGGTTTAGCAATTGTGTTAGCCTTACCCTTAGATTCATTGGAAGAATTCTTTTTTGAGAGACTGTTGGAAGATTGGTTAGAAGAGTTACTATTCTTACCATTCTTACCGTTCTGAGGGTTCTGAGAAGTGTGTGAGGTACTTGTGGAAGTCTTGTTCTCCTTAGGCTTTCCCTTGTTGTGCTTCATCTCCTGTGCGAGAGCAATCGCTACCGCCTTGTTGAGATCGATTGGGTCGAAGACTTCTACATCAAACTTGATATAGTCGTTTAACCCAAAAAGGAATGTCTCTTTGCGTTCATCATCCGACTTGCTTAATTGGGTACCTAGCTGCAAAACACGATTAGAAAAAGACATGACTGGCATACCATGTTGCTTGAGATTGCGCCAATCTTCCTTCAATCGTGCGAGGTACTGAGGTGGCATAAACCGCGCCTTGAGCTTGTGTTGGAAATCAACCCAATTGAAGGAAAGGGGCGTGAGTTCGTCGGCTTCCTCTAGGTGCGTGGCTAGCTGTGCCTCTTGCCATGCGTGGTACTAATTGATGGCATCACCGACAAGGTACATAGCTGCCGTCAAAACTTTGCTATTCCCTGTCTTCTTAGTTGTCGCAAAATAAGCATTAAATTGATGCAACCAAGAATGAATAACCGTAGCATCGATCTTACCATCATACTTACTGAAAGTCAACTTCTCTGTGACGGGATGGTTGGAATCTGCATCGTGGCTTGCGCCACTTGAGGAACTCCCACGATCTTTGGCTGGTTCGGACTTCGAGGTTAGCACTTGTCGAAGCAATTCTTGAGTGCGTAGATCTCTTTGAGCCTCACACTCGGCCTCCCTTTTTGCTTTTCGTTCGTTTCTTCATCGCGCTCGCGTTCGAAAGCAATGCGATTTGCTTCTTGTTGTGCCAACGCAACTCGATTCGCTTCTTGTTGTTGTATTTGCATTTCTTTCATTTCGTTCTTCGCGTTCGCGTTTTGTTGGGCCAGCGCAATGCGATTCGCTTCTTGTTGTGCCAGCGCCAGGCGAGTCGCTTCGCGATTCGCTTCTTGTTGTGCTGCCATCATGTCCAACATCGACTTGACCATCATCTCCATGGAAGTTGGTACAACTCGTGGCGTAGATGGCGAAGAGGGTCGAAAAAATCTCCTGGTGGGGAAAATTCTTCGTCGCCTCTCTCATGCTCATCACCTGTATGCGAAGTATCCATTCCGCTTTGGGTGAGGACCATGCAGTATGATCTTTGGTTCTTAAGTCCACGAGGAACTTGGGTTCTTGAGGTTTTCTTTCCTTTGCAAACCGTGTTTGAGAAGGATCTTCTCTTCACCCGAGTTCTACTCCTTCCGCGGGCGTACCCATTGGCGGCCTTGCGCTCACACCAAGGTTGCTTTTTTCCACCTCACGTCGATTGGCCGGCCGCTAAGTGCACGGTTCGCTCTCAATGAGTGAAAAGAGACACAAGGGGAGGCTGGACAAGCCCTTCTTTCTTGGGATTCCTGTCACTCTTCAAAAACACGATTAGGAATCGACACGCCCCAGCGAACTTGGGTTCGTGCGAGCGCAACAACCAAAAAAAAATTCTTGTGATTCTTTCCTTGAGTGATACTGAACACTGCCAAAGCTCTGATACCAATGTTAGGTGCAACGGAATGAATGTTGTACTTTCTCAAGATGAGTGATCCATATTTGCTCAAGGTTCCTTTTAGTTCTTATGGAAGGGAGATCCTTCCGTTCTTAATGAGAGAGTGCTATGTTCACAAACAAAGTGAATGGACACTGTGCGTGCAAGTGTATGAGACTGAGAGATAGAGAGAAGAGAGATACGACACCAGAGACGTAAAACCCTCCACCGTAGGCCCCACTCTCGTCGGCGAGAGCGGTCTACTTATTATTGCACAATCTGGTACAAATGGAATGTTTGGGACTGATGCAAGTCTAGGCTATGTCGACGATGACGAGGGATGGCGACAATGACCTAAGGGCTGAAATCTGCAAGCTTTTCACTGCTGTCCAAAAACGCTATCTGCTGAAAATCTGAGGCTGATTCGGGACTGCTGAAAACGCTGATTTGGCTACATTTTTGGGGGAATGAAAAACGCTGATGTCTGCAGCGGTTTATGGCTGAAAACGCTGCTGTGCTTGATGCTGAAAACGCTGGTTTCTCTGCTGTGAATGAAGGCTGAAAACGCTGGTTCCTTGCAGCTTGTAGCGATGGTAAAAACGCTAGGTGTTGGGGAAGAAATGCGGTCCTGGCCAATGCTGAAAACGCCAAGCAGGATGGGGGGCTGGCGATGAGCAAAACGCTAGGGCTGATGGGGTGCTTGAGGGATTCTTGCTGAGAGAGAGGGGAGTACTTGTTGCCAAAGGCTTGTTGTGCTCCTTGCTCATTTGCCAAAGAGTGCTAGCTTTGGTTTTCTTATATATTTTCTTACCCAAATTGCCCTACCTACTTTTGTTGGGAAGTCACTTAAATTAATAAGTGAAAAATGGCAAAAATAGGAAAAATAGGCTAAATGCTCTTGAAAAATCCCCTAACCGATTCTAATGGATTCTGATGGGAATACTGATGATCATGCTATGTGCAACCAGAGGATATGCATCTATGCTAAGTAACTGGGCATGCACGGTCTACGAATAGACTCACAAAAAGTGCCAGATCACTTCTAATCTAGACTGACTGATCCCTGATCATGCTGTAGCTTGTCCACGGACACATAGGGTTGGATAGACACATAGGGTTGGATGTGTCACGTGACACGTGAGGTGGGAAGAAGCAACCTTGGTGCGAGCGCAAGGCCGCCAAGGGGTGCGCCCGCGGGAAAGAGAGAGCTCGGGTAAAGAGAAGATCCTTCTCTAACATAGATTGCAAGCGAAAGAAGAACCTCAAGAACTCAAGAACCTCAAGAACCCAAGACCCAGAAGAACCCAAGTTCCTCGTAAACTTAAGAACCCAAGACTTCAGTGGATGGTCGTCACCCGAAGCGGAATGGATACTTCGCATGGAGGTGGTGAGCATGGGAGTGACGAAGAAGAGTTTTCCCCACCAGGAGGTTTTTCCGACCCTCCCCCTTCCCCATCTACGCCAAGGATTGCACTAACTCCTATGGAGGCTTTCGACAAGATGATGATGGACAAGAAGTTAGAATGCGAAGAAAGAAGAGCAGAAATAGCCCGCGAACACGAAGAAAGCATGGCAGCATTGCTCGTGAAAATGAAGAAGGATTGGCAGCCACAGAGCGTGAGCACAACGAAAGGAAAGCCGCATTGTTCTGACTCTTTTCTAATGTGTAGGCGTAACTTAAAGAGACTCGGGAGAAGGAGACTCTCAGTCTTGTCTTCTCCAAAGCAAGACACACAGGAATTGCATGATAATGATCAGCATGATGATTTGCATGATAATGATAAGCCTGATGATTTACATGATCAAGATGTGATTATTCACGAGCATGATCATTTGCATGATCAAGATGTGATTATTCATGAGCATGATGATTTGCAAGAAGCAGCTGTGATTGTTTACAAGGATGATGGTTTAGTTGATAATTTTTCTAGTGAAGCTAATCTCATTGCACATTCGATCATTCATGAAGAACCGATCTTGGATCTCGAGTCGAGGTCCAAAGACCCCCCATAGGAAGTATTATGTGTTCGAATGATTAGTCAGCACACATTGTTCGAGTGTTTCATTTGTGATGCTTTCTTGTATTTTAATCACCGTCCTTATGTGATCTCTTTTCACAGGCATGCCATATTGTATGTTGAACACGATTCACTCATGAATGAGCACGGATGTATGCGGATGATTCACGAAAAGATGAAATGTTTGCATCCAAGAAATCCACATTCCATGTCTCTTCCTTGGCATGATAGAGTATCAGAAAGAGCACAAGAAGGATTGAGCATCAAGCATCGGCATTCTCATTGTGATTTGCCATATTTGATTGATTTAGATCAGAAAGACAAGTTTCGATTCCATTGTTTGCGTGTGTTTGATGAACGGTTTCGCACTCCGTCTGCTCATCTACATTGCATACACAGTTTTTTAGGAAGACTAGAATTTTCCAGTCACTTTACATGGAATGGGTATGTTCATGTTTTTGTGTTGGAAGTGGTTTCAGGAATTTTCATCCTCGGAGATTCTTGAAGAAGGTAGATGCATGACTATAGACGAAGTTGAAGCATTGAAGGAGCCACATATGACTTTGTGTTGCTTTCGGCGCGGCCCAAAGAAGCGAGTGTTGCAGACCTTTATGAAGTTCAAGAATCGCATGACCCATGCATCAAAGTGGGTCGGCGAAGAGTCCTTCACAGGATTCCAGACGTTGTTGGCGATCTCCCTCGACGCCATACAGTTCGGTACCTGTACCTCACTTTGAAAAGGAGGGGATGTCACGTGCACATCTAACCCTATGTGTACGTGGACAAGCTACTTCATGACATGGGTTCGGTTCAGTTAGCGTAGGAAGTTCTGGCACTTTTGTGAGTCTGTTCGCAGACCGTGCATGCCCAGACACTTAGAGTAGATGCATATCCTCTGGTTGCACATAGCGTGACCATCAGATTACAGTCAGAACCCATCAGGAGCATTCTTACAGTGCATAGACCTATTTTTCCTATTTTAGCCAATTTTCACTTATTATTTTTAAGTGACTTTTGTTGGGAACTGGATGGGGCAATTTGACTAAGCCAATATATAAGCAAACCTAGTGTAAGGTGCAACGGAATGAATGTTTGAACTTTGCTCAAGATGAGTGCTCCGAACTGTGCTTAAGGTTCGTTTTACTTACTGAAGGGAGAGCCTTCCGTTCCTTTAGTGAGAGTGCAATGGAGACAAACAAAGTGAATGGACCTTGTGAATGGAAGTGCGTGAGACTGAGAGATAGAGAAGAGAATATGACACCAGAGACATTGTAAAACCCTCCTCCGAAGGCCCCATTCTCTATGGCGAGAGCGGTCTACTTATGATTGCACAAATCTCTACAATGCTTGGACTTGCTGACGATGTCGATGACGATGAGGACGACGATGAGACGGCTGAAAACTGAAAATGCTAAGGGCTGAAATCTGCAAATCTTCTATCTGCTGAATTTTGACTCTATGTTGGTGACGATGTCGATGACGACGATGTGACGATGACACGCTGAAAATGCAGATGTTGAAATCTGCGTTTTCCGGGCTGAAACTGTAAACCTTGCTGAAACTGACCATGTGGCGAGGAACTGCTGCCGGAAGGTGAGATCTGTGAGGTTCGGGACTTGATGTGCGGTGTCTAAAGGCTGAAAACTGAAAACGCTGAGGTTTCTTTGTGTTCCGTCGCGGTGAGTCTGCAAAACGTTGGGTGATGATGCAGATGCAAAAACGCTAGGGCTGAAAATCTGCAATCTGTCTTCGGTTGTTCTGCAAATGCAAAACGCTAGGCTTCTTGTTGAGTCTTCTGTCGCCAGGGATCTGCAAGAGCAAAAGCGCTGGCTGATCTGGTCCAAAAACGCTAGGTGGTTGCTGTGGAGCAAAAATGCTAGGGCTTGGGGTTCTGCTGAGAAGTTGCCTGTTGAGCGAGTGCTCCTGCTGCCTCTTCTGCCAATTAGTGCTAGTCTAGGTTTGCTTATATACAAACTTACTCAATTTGCCCTACCTACTTTCCAACAAAAGTCACTTAAAAATAATAAGTGAAAAATGTCAAAAATAGGGAAAATAGGTCTATGCCCTGTAAAAATGCTACTGATGGGATCTAACTGGAATCTGATGGTCATGCTGTGTACAACCAGAGGATATGCATCTAATCTAAGTGTCTGGACATGCACGGTCTGCGAACAAACTCACAATAGTGCCAGATGACTTCCTATTCTAGATTGACTTGACTAAATTGAACCCTGATCGTGTTGTAGCTTGTCCACGGATACATAGGGTTGGATGTGTCACGTGAACACCTAGCGCTAGCACAACCTGGCATAAGAGGCAGCAGGAACCGCGTGTTCAACAACCACCTTCTTAGCAGGATCCCCACAAGACACCTAGCGTTTTTGGAGCAGATGACCCCTAGCGTTTCTGCATCAACACAGCTAGCGTTTTCAGTAGAACAAGCCGAGCGTTTTGCATTGGAGCAGCCTGGCGACAGAAGACCACAGATCAGCCCTAGCGTTAGCAGATTTGCATCAGCAAGACATAATTCAGCCTAGCGTTTTTGGATCAGCAGAGCAACTCAGTGTTTTCCTGATTCATCGCGACAGAACCTGAGTTAGCACCAGCGTTTTCAGTTTTCAGCAGTCAGATTCCGCAGTAGAACCCCTGAACCTCGTAGATCTCACCTTCGCGCAGCTGATCCTCGCCGCACGGTAAGATCCAGTGTAGTTTGCAGATTCAGCCCAAAAAACACAGATTTCAGCATCTGCGTTTTCAGTGCGTCGTCGTCGCATCATCGCTGTCAACATCGTCACCGACATAGAGTGAAAATTCAGCAGATAAAGATTTGCAGATTTCAGCCCTTAGCGTTTTCAGATTTCAGCGCGTCTCGTTGTCGTCCTCATCGTCGGCAAGTCCATTGCATTGTAGAGATTGTGCAATCAATAGTAGACCACTCTCTCCAGAGATAGTGGGGCCTTCGGAGGAGGGTTTTGACAACATTCTAGCGTCGTATTCTTCTCTCTCTATCTCTCAGTCTCAGTACCTTCTTTCACAGAGTTCATCCACTTTGTTTGTATCCATTGCACTCTCTCACTAAAGGAACGGAAGGCTCTCCCTTCCGTAAGTAAAAGGAACCCTTGAGCACAATTCGGAGCACTCATCTTGAGCAAAGTTCAACATTCATTTTGTTGCTAAATTGGCTTTATCTGACAGGAAAATAATTCTAAATGAATTATTGGATTTATAAGTGAGAGGGTTTTCTCGCTTGGAACACCAGGAAAAATAATTCTAAATGAATTATTGGAATTTTAAGTGAGAGGGCTTTTCTCACTGGAGACATCCGAGTACAAAGTTTCCTAGTGCGTCATTCAAAGTAATGACGGGAGCACTGTGAACGGGAATATCTGTAAGGCCACCAGGAACAGGTACTTGTGATGTGTCACATCGGATGGGTGACAGGGAGCATCGGGAAGAAGTATTCGACCATCCGGGAACGGACATCTCTGATGCGTCATAGGATGGGTGACAGAGAGCATCGTGAAGGGGATTGTACCGTAAGTTCGGTAGGAAAGGACTAGGTGATGGGTATTCCTGATGCGTCACAAGGTGGGTGACGGGTGCATCGGAAAGGGGATAACCATAGTCGAGAGGAAATCTGAACTGGAAAGAGGAATACGCGTAAAGACGCAAGCACAAGAATAAGGATGGGTTCTGAGAAGCTTTTCTTAAAAAAGCGGAAAATTTGAACGAGTTTTCCGAGAAGAGCAAACGCTTTCCTGCGAGGAATCTATGTCTGCATTGCATTTGTGCATGTGGTTGCATCCAGGGACGCCTGGGAAGTGCTGTGAAAGCATTGTTTTTAACTTATAAGGTTTTATTGAGTTTTTGGGCAGATTTAGACTATTTTTAAAATACGCCGGCCGCCCAATAACAAGTGGGCAGCCATCCGATAAATAAGGCAACAGATCAGCCAGCGTTTTCTCTTTCTCTTTTTCTGGTAGAACATCGAAAAAAAAAGATTTTTTTTTTTTGGAAAAAAAAAAAAAACGACCGTGATCTGTACGCGAGCAGCTATTCGTGCCGTGGCGAAGAAGCTATAAAAGCACCACATGCCCTCATTGAAAGGGGGTTTGCCAGCGCCAGCAAGAGAAGACTCTGCTTCCAGAAGACACGAGACTACGAAGCACGGAAGTCGCTTTTCCCGTGCAAGAGCGACATATATCTATTGTGGATTCGCCATACGAATTGTTGTCGTGTGTTTGCGTGTGTGTTTGTAGGTACTACATCGCAAAGGAGAAGCGAGAAGGCTTCGGCCTACGCTTGGGGATTCCGGGAACGGAATTCGGAAATTGTCTGCGGAGTCTCGACTCCGAGTATAGACGGAAAAAGGATTGAGAGCTTGTCTCTCGGATTTCCCTTACCGGAAGGAACGACCATCGAGTCAGAGATTTAGAACGGAGGGGTTTTCTCTTGTTCTTGTGCTTGTAAAAAGATTCTCCCTAATAAAGAATTCTCTTTAAGGGGGGGGACCAGCCCATCTTCTGGTCCCAGTACTGTGTCGATCTTCTCACTCACTCTCTCTCTCTCTCTATTTATTTCTCTCTATATATCCTTTGGCTTCAGTATTAAGTGATAAATTCTATTTATCTGAGTATATTTTATATTGTTATTCGCTCCCGTTTGTGACACATTTCCGCTGCACCTTACACAAGTGTGGCAAGAGGAGCAATTGGCCGCGCACCTAGAGGAGGCCGAGGTAGGCGTGCCCTTTTCTTTCAGTTGGGCCGACTTCCAAGAGAAGCTCAAGGCACGGTTCTTGCCAATTAAGTACCTAGCGCGGTTAAAAGAAGATTGGCGCAATCTTAAGTAGAATGGTACTCCAATCATATCTTTTTCTAATCGTGTTTTGCAGCTTGGCACCCAATTACGCAAATCGGATGCGAAGCGCAAAGAGGCTTTCATTTTCGGGTTGGACGATTATTTCAGGTTTGATATGGAAATCTTCGATCCCGTGGTGAAGCACAATAGGAGAAAGCCTAAGGAGCACAAGTTGTCTCTCATTAGATAAAGCACAACAAGGGAAAGCCTAAGGAGCACAAGTCGTCTCAAAGTACCTCTCAGACTTCTCAGAACCCTCAGAACAGGAAGAATGGTAACTCTTCTAGCCAATCTTTCTCTAATCTTTCGGAAAAGAACTCTTAAAATGAATCTAAGGGTAAAGCTAAAGCACCTGCAAAACCTAAGCTAACCCCATATGAAAAAGCCGCACAAGGAATTATAGGAGGATACATAACGGCTGAAGAACAAGTGATTTATGCTAAGGAAGGTAGATGTTATCAATGTCACGAAAAGGGTCACAATAAGAAGGCTTGTCTTAAAACAGCCCCACCTAAAGAACCGAAAGAACCCACAGCTACCACAAGCACTTTAATGAATCAATCTCCGTCGGCACATGTTTCTGACACACACATTGATGAGTCTCTCATGAAGTGTTATGGTTATGCGAAGGGTCGGCGTTTTGTCATATTGTTTGATCCAGGTAGTATGCATGATGTGATTAGTGCCTCTCTTGTAGAGAGACCCCGCCTAGAGGTTAGTCAAACATCTCCTCTCGAGGTGTTGGGCTTCGCTCCCGGTATGGATTCTGTCATCGCGCAAGAGTGTCTTGATGTGTTGTTCACTGTTCAACAAAGTGTCCTTCCGCAGAAAATTTGTAGTATCTGCTCTCTCAGGGTGTGATATGCTTTTAGGCATTCGATGGTTTCGTGAGCATAACCCTCTCTTTGATTAAGCAACTAATACTTTCACTTTCAATGCCAAAAGTAACTCTCCCATTGTCATTCGTGGGGAGGAAGTTGTTCATTCTTCATCTCTCATTTCTAATGTGCAAGCGAAGATTGTAAAGAATCAGGAGAAGGAGACTCTTTCAGTCTTTTCTTCTCCAACACACGACACATATGTTTGCATGATAAAGATGTGATTATTCACAATGATGATAATTTGCAGGATAAAGACGTGATTGTTTACAAGGATGATGGTTTAGTTGATACTTTTTCTAGTGAAGCTAACCTCATTGCAGATTCGATCAATCACGAAGAACCGATCTTGGCTCTCGAGTCGAGGTCCAAAGAACATTGTGTGTGTGCATGATTAGTCAATCCGCATTGTTCGAGTGTTTCATTCGTAGTGGTTTCCTGTATTTTAGTCACCGTCTTTATGTGATCCCTTTTCATAGGCATGCCATATTGTACGATGAACCCGATTCACTCATGAATGAGCACGGATATATGTGGAACTCTCATGAAAAGATGAAATGTTTGCATTCAAGGAATTCACATTCCTTGTCTCTTCCTTGGCATGACACATTATCCGAAAGAGCACAAGAAGGATTGAGCATCAAGCATCGGCATTTCCATTGTGATTTGCCATAGTTGATAGATTTAGATCAGAAAGTCAAGATTCGATTTCACGGTTTGCGTGTGTTTGATGAACAGTTTGGCACTCCGTCACTTTGTTCATCTGCATTGCATGCACAATTTTGTCAAAGACTGATTCGTTGCTTTCTTGTACGTTCTTTGTCCAGTCACTTTACATGGAATGGGTATGTTCATGTTTTTGTGTTGGAAGTGGTTTCATGAATTTTCATCCTTGGAGATTCTTGAAGAAGGTGGACTTACGTCCATAGATGCAGTTGGACCATTGAAGTAGGGCATGATGACTTTGTGTCGCTTTCGGCGCCGCCCAAAGAAGCAAGCGTTGCATACCTTTATGAAGTTCAAGTATCGCACGACCCACACATCAGAGTGGGCCGGCGAAGAGTCCTTCCTAGGATTCATCGAGATGCTGTTGGCGATCTCCCTCGACGCCATACAGTTCGGTACCAGTACCTCACTTTAAAAAGGAGGGTATGTCACGTGCATGTGGACAAGCTACTTCATGACTAGGGTTCAGTTCAGCTTAGGAAGTGTTCTGGCACCTTTGTGAGTCTGTTTGCAGACCGTGCATGTCCAGACACTTAGAGTCGTTGCATTTTCTCTGGTTGCACACAGCATGATCATCAGATTACAGTCAGTATCCATCAAGAGCATTTTACAATGCTAGAACCCATTTTTCCTATTTTAGCCATTTTTCACTTATTATTAATAAGTGACTTTGTTGGGAAAATGAGTAGGGCAAATTTGCTAAGTTCACTCAATAGACCAGAAGAAACCAAGAGAGCACAGGCAAAACCTGTAGCAGCAGGTCCTGTAGTGTTTCTCCTCAGCAAGAACTCATCAAGACCAATGTTTCCTGCAAGTTTCTTCAGCCTAGGGCAGGAGGTTGCTGCAGCCAGCGTTAGCAGATCAACAAGCCTGGCGTTTTTACATCAGCAAACAGCGATTTCAGCCTAC
Organism: Adiantum capillus-veneris; assembly: GCF_014529385.1. Lineage (NCBI taxonomy): Eukaryota > Viridiplantae > Streptophyta > Polypodiopsida > Polypodiales > Pteridaceae > Adiantum > Adiantum capillus-veneris. The sequence continues at coordinate 157,267,517 of NC_140946.1, forward strand.
TGTACCTGCGTCTTTCAGCATAGCAACCTGGCGTTCTTCAGCATAGCAACGTGGCGTTTTTCAACATGGCAACGGAGCGATTTCAGCCTACTGTACCAGCATTTTCCAGCATGTCAAACCAGCGTTTTTCAGCATGACAAAAAAGCGTTTACAGCAGCAGAACAGCAGCGTTTTTCAGCCATCAAATCAGCGTTTCCAGTCAGCAATCATTAGCGTCGTCGTCGCCCTTGTTGTCCCCGTCGTCATCGACTTAGATCCTCATTGCATCGTACCATCAAAAACTTGCATCAACACCTTGTATCAGATTTGTGCAATCAATAGCATAGACTTCTCTGACCATCGAGAGAGGGGCCCTTGGAGAGGGTTTGACAACTTCTCTAGTGTCGTATTCTTCTCTCTCTATCTCTCAGTCTCAACACCTTCATTCACACTGTTTATCCACTTTGTTTGTGATCATTTGCACACTCTCACTAAAGGAACGGAAGGCTCTCCCTTCCGTAAGTAAAAGTAACCCTTGAGCACAGTTCGGAGCACTCATCTTGAGCAAAGTTGAACATTCACTTCCGCTTCACCTTACATTTGATGTAGTTGGCCCTCTCTCGAAGAGTGAGCCAGGGTCGTGAATCTTTGTCTTTCTTTTCTTCGGAACTCTTTCTCTTTCTACTCTCATTATTAGAATTCTGTTCGGTTCTCTGAGTCGAGATCTTATCTGTGGGGTAAGTCAAATTGCCCGAATGTATAACAAAACCCCGTTTTGCATGACCCTTTAATTCTTGAATAGAATCTGACTTTTGTTCCAAGCAGTAGTCTTGGATCTTTGTAGGAAGTCCGCAGCAAAGTCGCTCAATCTCTTCTTAAATGAAGAGGCTGGTAGAAAAGAGCTCCAAAATCCGGAATCTACATCAGCAACAGGATTGAAATGCCGAGAATGGGCCGACGACGCCGCTTGGTGGGAGGAGGTGAAGACTCTTGACGCCATGGTCAAGCCTATTCTACACCTACTTCGAGTTGTGGATGGCTTGTAGCCATGCATCGGCAAAGTCTATGAAGCCACGGATTGGATGATAGAGACACTTGAGAAGCTTGTGCCTGACCCTTTTCAGTATGCGGAGATTCATGGCTTGTGTGAGTCGAGGTGGAATGGATACTACTCTCCACTTCATGCGGCAGCTTATGTGCTTGATCTTGAGTTTCAGGGAAGGCGTCAAGAGACCGACAAGGAGGTGAGCAAAGGATGGCGGCTTGCATTGGAGCGCCTTGAGCCTAGCAGTGACACTAGGCGCAAGATTAGAGACGAGCTACTCAACTATAGGCAAAAGAAGGGCTCCTATGGATGTGTAGATGCACAGGTTGATCGCAACAAGATTGACTTAGTTTTGTGGTGGGAGGACTATGGAGGAGATGGCCCACATTTGCAGCGCTTGGCTGTTCGTGTCCTTAGCCAAGCATGTATCACTAGTTGCTTGGAGCAACTATGGAGTGTGTACAGTCACATTGCCTCTAAGAAGAGGAATCGCCATGGGGTCCAGAGAGCCAATGATTTGGCGTTTGTGAGCGCTAACTTGCGCATGCTTGCCAAGAGCGTCACACACAAGGCATATCCCTTCACTAAGTGGGAGATGGCACAAGAGGATCCATCTATGGCCGAGACACTTTTGGAGGAGCTAGAGGAGGACTTCCAACCTCAATGCGAGCCTCGTGGGGCCTCATATGTCGCTGACGACGTCAACTACGACGATGATATGGAGATTCAGCAGGCGAGCACTTCCGGAGTTTGATGATCATTGATGATTGATTACTCTCAAGTCCAGAGTCTACTCCTCTAGAATCTACCTAGCCCTTTGTACTTTTTGTTATCCTTGAGGCTTGTCCATTTTGAGCCCTTGTGGCATACACTTCTCATTTTGTATCCATCGATGTTTTATTAGCACATTTGCGCCTATATGACTCGTGCTCTTCGGTTTATTTAGTGTAAATTTGTGGTCAAAGTGACGCTCTACGTGTGTGGTATGTGTGTAGGTCAAAAAATGCCAAAAAAACTCTTTTTTTTTTTGCCGATCCGACCTCATCCCCGTTTCCTGACTTTTGCCGTCCGTCCCTATCCCCGTCCTCGTCCCCGTTCCCGACCTCGACCCGCCGTCCCATGTAACTATGCAAGTTCCTGGTTGAAGTTCCTGTAATGATCAATGTCAGCATCCTAATGGCCTTCCTTTTCATTTTTAGTCTCAGTCTCTACCTTGGCCTTCCTGCTTGTACTATGATGACTGCCTTTGCTACCCTTGGTCTCAACTGTCTTGTTTGTGGACCGAGAATCTTGAGTCTTGATTTTGCGTTCCTCACGCTAAGCTCTCCTTCTCCTTGAGTGATTGGAATGCTGAGAGTCTCTGGCCTCTTCAGCATTACTTTGCTCCTCCTGAGCCTGAGTCTCACTCTCGGGGTCTCTCTTAGTATCAGACTCTCTTGCTGACACTTCTGGAATAAGGTCGACGCATGTGGAATCAATGCAAAACCGGGTTGAAGATTTCTGACCATGATTGACTCTGGGCGGCATATTTGTAGCGAAGAATTCTAACTGGGAGATAGAGCTCGCTGGTCGAAGAGCAATCAGCTCTAGCCACCGTGATCGCCAAAATGGAATGAGAGCTGGTCTCGTCAGACAGCTATTCCAATGTTAAGAGAGTTCAGAGCTACTGATTATCTATTAGTAAGGACTGGAATTAAGTATTGGACTGAAACAGAGAAATGAACTGGAATAATGTACTGAAATAGGAGACACAAACTGGAAGATTGGGAATGGTAATATAGATTCAGATCAGTAGTACAAAGATAATCAGTTCAGTGTACAACAGGCTTAAGCTCATATGAAGTCTGAGGATTGATTACAAGAGTAAGTGATTACAGAGTTGAAAGCCAAAAGCTTATCAAGCTAAAGCGAAAGCTCGTAAGCCAAAAGTACAAAAAGCCCAAAAAGAAGCCTGGATACAATGTAGTGGCTCCTATTTATAGGTTTACAGAGTTACTGCAGTAACTGCTGTAATTACTACCATGTAATTACTGCCAGTGTAGCTGTTCTTGTTGGTCGACCTTCTAAGGAGCAGTTCTCGCCTGCTGGGACGGTCCTTGGCTTCTACACCATTGTAACAAACTTGGACACCCCAAGTCAAGATTCTACCGCGACACTGCAGAGATTCACTTCAAAACAGTTCACAATTTATAGTTGAGTCGACACGGCCCGACGTAGTTCCGTGCCTAGAGATATTGGCCCCAAAGACTGGCGCCTCTTTCGGTATTTCTTTTTGTATTAATCCGTGTTTAGAGTACAAGAGAGTGGGTAGGTGCTCACTCTCAGACTCCGCGTCCAGATACTTTGAGAAGTGAGGTCTAGCCCACTTATTTATTGGTACAAGGGATGCCCATAAGGAGAGCCCAAAATCAAAAGCTTAAAAGCTTCTAAAAATAAAGCAAAAAGCCCCAAAAGCTGCCAGTGATTTTTTAGCCAGCGTAAAACCAGGAAATCTGTACGTAGGCCACGTCAGCAGCTCCGCGAATTGCGTTGCAAATTCTGGGATTTTCGTACGGCAGTCTGTCAGCGCTTTTTGCGGGTCGGTACTGCCACATGTCAGTGTGTGTCCCGGGTCTGTTGCCACGTCACCCATTTGTGAGACACACTGAGAGAGAGAGAGAGAGAGAGAGAGAGAGAGAGAGAGAGAGAGAGAGAGAGAGAGAGAGAGAGAGAGAGAGATTTTATTATCGTCCTGAGAGGTCAAATATGACCTATGGGACCAAAGTTACATGTAATTTGGTATGTGTATGGTTGATGAGTGACTCTCGATGCTCCAAAATTGTGGTGATGAGAGTCGCAATGGAGAGCCCCCACTTTGGTTGGGAGAGGAAAGTGTGTAGGTCTAAGTCATGGCTAAAAATGTGAGGAAAGCAAGTTTAGATGTGACCAAAAGCTGAGCACTCTAGTAGTGTGTGGTACTCAGACTCTCGAACTTGCAGTGAGCATAATGTGCACAATTGATTTGACTCTTCTCTATTGCCCCAACGCCCTATCTCGCATTGAAGGGAGTGGGAGCTAAGCCGAATCGTTATGCGTATTGCTGACAAGGGGATATGCTCAACCATGTAAGGGTGAGTACGGTTTCCTCTTTCAACAAAGAACATGGTTTTGTAGTTGGGGGCAATATGGGTGGTGTAATGTATGAAGCGTGACCCATCGGATTTCTCCCAAGCCGTAATACATTGGCGTTGTAGAAAAGCATCATTCACTTGGGAGTCAATTGAGGCATCATGTAGCAAGTGTAATGCATCCCATCTCCCAAACCACTTCTTTATGTCTTGCATCCATCCCGTGCTCAAGATCTTGCTTTAATGCGTCTTTTGAACCTTTTTGCTTGCTTCCCATGCAATTGTAGGAAGTCGATGTGAGGAGTTTTGACGCATCTTTATCATGTACTCCACAACCCTTTCCATGCCCATAACTGAGAGAGAGAGAGAGAGAGAGAGAGAGAGAGAGAGAGAGAGAGAGAGAGAGAGAGAGAGAGAGAAATGAAATGAAATGTTATATTAACGTCTTCAAAATGCCATAGTGACCTATGAGACCAGAACGTTACAAGTTGTTGGATCTGATACAAAGTCAGAATAACAAAATAACCTAACCTAATCAACAGTACAAAACAAAGATATATATTATGGGATTCTAGATTGGTCGATGTGAGCTAAGCCGAAAACTAAGCAAAAATGGGCGGCTAGTTGGGATAGCTGAATCACAAAAGATCTAGCATCGGTCGTTGGTGAATCTCATCAAATTTTCCTCCATGGTTAGTAGTCTGACCGGGTGTCGTGCATGCCTGGCCAGCATGCTCTGAATCTTTTGACGTAGCCTCCGTCGATGCTGTGTAGTCCTGCGCGGTCATGGGCGCCTGGATTTCCCCAGTCCAATTGCTCGATCAATCAATGTGCCTCTGGTGTGAGACGGGGGGGAGCTCTGCTGTGGGAGTGGCTCTTGCGGCTGTCCCGTGTCTGCTCTAAAGAAGTCTGTAATCCGTCTTTGAGATTGGTTAGCCTCGCCATTCATCATGCTCTCTCTGTGTCTGCGCAGCTCGAGCAAGAACAAACCCAGGCATCTTTGATCTTCGTATCCCATTACTCTTGAGAGTGGTCCAAAACCCTCTCTGAACAAGCAATGGAAGCGGCCTCGTATCTCGTAGTAGACGGGGCAGCGGCATGTATAATGCAGCTCTGTCTTAGGTTCCATGTCACACAAGGGGCATGTCCTGGCCTGTGCTGGTACTCCGCTGTATCTCCCGGTTTCAATCCGCAGCTGGTGAGACGATGTGCGTAACTGGCCAATAGCACACCGTATCCCATGAGATAGGTGGGTATCCATGTATCTGGGTCTCATCACAAAACCATCTTCCGTAAGCTGGAGAAGGTGGTCTCTGTAGAAAGCCATCTTCGTGCCCGGTTCTTGTGCTGGTTGTATCCATGTCCTCCTGGTGTCTAGCTGGGTCAGGTCTCGGCGGATGAGCTTGGTGATCTCCGACTGTGTAAGAATGAGAGATGGTGCATCCAATGAGTACTGGAATGGTGGCAGGCTGTCTATGCTGAACCCATGCGCCTGAAACCATGATGTCATCTCCCCATACCAGCATGTTGTATCTCCTTGTATGGCTAACTGTCGGGAGGACTCAAGTGCTATTCGAGCATATCTGTTTCTGGGAAGTTCCCATGTGCGGTTTATGAAGGAGACTGATCTGGTGAGCGCCTCTACCACTAGTGGGGGCCGCCAGCTCTGCTCGGATAATGGCCCGTGGTACTGATGCCTTGGCTCTAATGAGCCGCGAGATCATAGAGACGAGAGGCTTCTCCATGTTCCCCCATCCGTCTGTGCGACCCGGCCTCCCGTGGTGATCCAATGAAGGTCCCCATATTTTAGCCCCATAGAGCAATGCTGAGGCCACCAAGGTGTCAGAGCCAGAGCTTCGTCCGGGGTTCCTGAAACTGAACCTACGAACACATCCTCTCCAATCTACCCAATGCTGCGTGGGCTCTAGTCAGTCTGGCCTCTGCTGCTCTTCTGAGTGAGAATGTGGGTCGAGTAAAAACCACTCCAAGGTAAGTGTAAGCGTTTGTGTACTCCACAGTCTCCTGGCCGTATGTGAATGTAGGTGCTGATCTCCTGATCCACTGTGGGGTGGTATTAAACACCATAACCTTGGTTTTACCAAGGTTGACAGACAAACCACTTTCGTGGGCAAACGTTTGCAAAGCATCCAGTTGGCGTTGCATTCCCTCTGGGGATTCGGAGATCAACACAATATCGTCCGCATATAACAAAAGTGGAATCCATATCCCTGCCAACTGTGCACCTTTATCCCCGTCCCTGTCAATGTAGTCAGAAACCTCATCCACATACATACCGAAAAGAGTAGGAGAGAGCGGGCAACCTTGCTTCACCCCAATAGTGGAGTGAACCGGTATTGAGAGTCCCTCCGGGGTGCGTACATGCCCTACTACTGATCTGTATAATGCCATGATCCCCCAAGTGAGCTCTGTGGGTACTCCCATTTCCTGTAATCTGCGCATCAGTCTAGCTCTGGGTACCGTGTCGAAAGCTTTGCGGAAGTCCACAAAGCTACAATAGATCCGTCTCCCATGAGATCTGCCTTCCTCGATGATGGCCCAGAGTGTTAGGATATGGTCAAGAGTAGAGAAGCCTCTCCTGAATCCTGCCTGCCCAGCTGCACGCATTCCTTCCGTCTCTGCCCATCTACTTAGCTGTTGCTCAAGAATGGATGCATACAACCGTGCCAGTGTGTGCCCAATCATAATAGTGCGATAATTCCCAGGCTCCATGGGGTCTCCTGACTTGAAGATAGGTACGATCGTAGATAGGCTCCAAGTGTCCGGTAGGCCCTCACACATGGCACGGTTAAACATAACTGCTAGAAGCTCTGCTAGTAGGTCTTTGGCATGCATGAAATGCTCAACTACTAGGCCCTCATGATCATATGCTCTCCCAGTCTTCATCCTGTCAATAGCTTTCTTCACCATCTCAGCGGTGAAAAAGACATGTATGTGGGCATGGGTCGGGGGGGTTGGGGAGGGGCGGCTGTTCAGGTACTGTGTACAAAGATGATGCGTACTGACCCCAGGTCTCTGTGGAGGAAATAGCGGGGGGGGGGGGACTGCTCATGAAAGAGCCGCCACGCCTCACGCAAGTCTTGACTCAAGAATAGCTGATATAGATCCTGCTCGAGTCGAGTCAAAAAAGCCCTCTTCTTCCGCCGCACCAGGTGTCGAAAGTCTATCTGTGAGTGACGTCCCCCAACAGCACCTCCCTCTGAAGTCTAGCTCTAGTATGGCGGCATTCCTCATCGTACCAGCTATTCTGAGGCATGCTCCCAGATCGGCGGCTCTGCTCAGGCTGGGTGTGTGGGTATGCTTCTGCTGCTGCCTCATGTAATGTCTGTGTCAGTATAGTAGTTAGCTTCTCCAGAGGTTGCCCCGGGTCCTCAGTGCATAGGCGTCTGTAGATTCCGTCCATGTATACAGAGTCCGTCTCCCTTGTGAATGTGTAGCGAGTAGGGGCTGCTACTCGTGGCCTGTGTGCTACACTAAATTGGAAAGAGATGGTCATTGACACCAGAGCATGATCCACTGCCACCCTGACCGGTTTGGGCCCAACTGTGAGATCCTGGATACTAGAGATGAGATTCGGTTGTGCCATGACATAGTCCACCGTGCTGGCTCCATGTCTGTGTGGGAAGCATGTAAAACCCCCCGCACAGCAGGAAATCTCTGTAGGCACATATGACCCATGGGACCAAAGATGCATACAAAATCGTTTTCCTCTCTAGAAGAGGAGGGTGGAAAGTACGTCCTCTTCTCGTGGAAGAGGGCGGTGTTCACAACCTACGAAGGAGAGGTCTTACCACTAGCCGTCTCCTAGACGGACTTAGTGGCAATGTCTTAACTCCATTTTACAAACAGAAGAGAAACTACTGATTATGTGGTATCATTAGGGACTGTCTTGGTAGACCGAAAGTCCTCAATGATTGCACGTCCTCCACGGTAAACTGCCCATTTCCCAGCTGCTCTGGCTTCACGGACCTTGGTAAGCTCTTCTCTCTTACATCGAAGTTGCAAAGGAGTCAAGTCCTCTGCAAACCAAAACTCGGTGTCTTTGAGATTTTTTGATTGGTACAACATAGTATCACGGGCTACTTTGGACTTGAATGTTATGATTCCATGAGAGCGACCATTTTTGGTGACATGTAAGGCTATGGATTGAATCTGCGATGTGTCGAGCACTGTATCCCACTTGACTGTTGGCATTAAACTAGCAAGCTGATGTATTAAGCGTGAAAATTACCTGCTGTGTACCACTCTTGAGGCAGTCCTCCAATCCGCAGGTTGAGGGATGCAACATCTCGGCGTTTGAACTCGCGTATCTCCTTGTTAACATGAGTTTTGATTTGGGATGGAAGACTTGCGGTGATCTCTTGAACCTATGCTTGGACGGTGTTTAAGGCCTTTGCTTCCATCTCTCCTTTGTTGGTGTAGTGCTCCTGTTCGAGGTTAGTGAGACGTGCTTCAACTGTATCTAGGCGTTGTCGAAGGAGGAGGTTCTCCTCTTGTAACATCTCGATTTGTGCTTGGAGGGCATCCGAATCCGAGGCTCGTACGTTGGACGGTTTCTTTGGGGTACGCAGCACAGATGCAAAGGATTTTCTCCCAGCTGTGATGATGGGGCTGGAGAAGGGTGTACTTGGAGACGATGCCCTGTTCAATGCTGAACTGAGGGTGCTGCCTGGGCGACTGTGTGTCGGCATAGGAACAAGCCCTTGCTCAACCTTAATAGGTTTTTTGAATGCCATGTCGTGCGGCTGGGTCAAGCGAGCGAGGAGGCAGGCTGGATTGCCGACAAGCGAGGAGGACGCCCGGCCTTGAAAGGTGCAGCGGCGCCAAGACTCAAGACGCCCCTTTGTCTTTGTTGACTGGCGTGCTGGGCAGCAGAGACACGTTGGGGCAGGTGCTGTAGCACAACTTCGGTTGGTTCTAGCTTGACCTGAGGGTGATGAGAAACGCCCACCCACGCGCCCCCATCGCGAGAGTAGACTCGCAGACTAGGGTTTGGGGGGGGGGGGAGAGAGAGAGAGAGAGAGAGAGAGAGAGAGAGAGAGAGTTAGTCCTGAACCAATCAACCCTGACAATGAATAACTGATGTATAACTGAATAACTGTTCGCAGGACAGATAAGCAATTCCTATAGTGTTTGAGGTTGGCAAGAGTTCACGGCCATCCTTGTCTGTACCTTTTGTTGACGTGAATGCTCCACCAGTGGAGGCTTTATGACTCGGCAACTTGAAGATGATGCGTTCAAGACTCAGTTGGTTGCCGTTGTGAATGTGTTTTCTTGACTGGTGTAGAACCCAAGGTTTATGGAGTTTTTACAAGCACCACCAATGCCACAACAGACAAGGAAACTCACATAGCCAGTAGAGCCCGTTGAGGCTCCAGCCCAGGTACTTCATGCGTCCTAGCAAGATAGGGAGCACTCGCACGTTGTGGAGTCGGGGGCTCTAAGACAGGTTCCTTCCGTCCATGAACAGGTGGTTAGGACGCCGATTCCACAGGTTATGCCAGTTCAACCCGCCACCTTTCAGAGCCTGCATGTCTAAATGGACACGGAACCAATTTCCAGGCAGTGCATCAGGTTTTTCCACCACCCATGGTACATCCTGGGTATTTCGGGGGTGGATCTGTGCTCCAAAGTATGGCTGGTTATGCGCTTGGAAACCAACATTATATGCTAGGAACAATGTTTGGGGGTATGCAAGGCATGATGCCAAACCCCATGTATGGTAATATCGGCATGCAGTAAGGCTTTCAGAGCAATCAGGGCCAGTTTGGGGTGGCACAAGGCAATTTTGTCATGGCTGGTTTTTCTGGACAGCAACCAGATATGGCGCTGAGGACGCAAAATGTCAATGACCAAGGAATGCTGATCATCCCTACTACAGTGTCCATGTTGTAGACAATTTGGGGGCACTGGAAAAGCCAAAAGCCTACAAAGAAGGTGGTGCAACTGTAAAGTTTAGCACTTTAAACGGCTTTGAGGATAAGGCAAAGGTTCTTACTTTCCGCCAGCAGTTTGATACAGCTTATGAAGGGGGGAATTTTACAGAGACCTCTAAGGTCAGGAAAGCTGCCACTTTCTTGAAAGACAATGCGCTTACATGGTGGACGACATTGTTGATGCAAGGACAGACACCCTCCACATGGGTATACTTCAAGCAATCTGCGTGGCTGTCAAATGAATTTGAAGCCGATGTTATGACGGATTGACACCAACTCACTGCGGCTACTTGCAAGAGCCTACAGGAGTACAATCAGAGGTTTTGTAAAGCGTTGCTCTCAGTAACCTCCTACCACTGACAGAGGAGATTGAGAAGTATTGTTGTGGGCCTAAAGGGCTTTGAGATTAATGTACAAAGAACGGAGTGGCTACCCTCACTCAGCTTATGGAAGTTGCCAACACTAGTCTTGCCTTGTTGAAGGGAGAGGACAGTGGGTTTCCGGGCAATGTGAAAGGGGGGCAGCAAAAGAAAAATTCAGTAAAGAAGCCCTTTGTGAAAACAACTCTTGAAGCGTCATAGGGGTCAGAAAAGGTCAACAAGGACTCAGCCGAGACTTCTGGAGCGTAGGCAAAGAACCAGAAAAGGAAGCCTTTTGTGTGTAAATCGCTCGAGGAAAAGAAGGTTTTGATGGTTGAGAATAAATGCTTTATATGCGACCAGCCTAGTCACTTTGCTACAAATTGTTCACAAAGGAAAATACCAGCTGACTCAGATGATAAAGAGGACAAGGAAGGAAAGAAGCCCAAGCCCACGACAGGTTTAGTGCCAGACATGGTGGGTGACAGATCAAGCATGGAATGGCAGCGAGTTATGCAGTATTGACACGATTCTTGCGATGCGAGTACGTCATGTGCGAGACAACACAATCTTTGTGAGTATGCAGCCATGCAGAGAGACGAGGCATGTCTCCTTTGCGGATAGGTTGCATGATGCTCTAGTTTATGAGCATGTTGAGCCAGTTGTGCAGACATTTGTGCAACAGGGCATGTCATTTGTGGATACGATGATGGATATGGATGGCTTGAGTGCCGAGGATTCAGCCGTGATTTAGTCATTCATGGATATGCTTAGGCCAGAGGATGATGCGTGTGAGTTAGAGCTAGGTATTGCTCTTGCCACAGGGTTCAGGATAGACAGATGCTCTTGGTGCGCTTGTGACATGCGATGGACACCAGGATGGATTCCAGGGATCGGAGTTCGAGTGTCAGGGTGATTGCCATGAGTGGAGTTCTGAGCCTAATTTGACTGAGATGGTCAGATTGGCAGATATTGTCAGGATTGCATCAGCATTCGGGAGTCTCATGTACGAGATATTGATCTTGAGACCCAAGATTACATGCGGTAGGTGCATTTGAAGTGGGAGCAGTGAGTCTTGCAGTGGCTGATGTTGGCCTTGAGCATAGGGGTACTTTGCAGCGTATGGTGAGATACTGCAGGATGTGTGCGGCTTTGGTGAGGAGTATGGTGTCGATCGCTCTATACTTTCTCTACAATTAGAGCTGGATGCACACAGATTCAGTGAGCCAGTGGACGTTGGCTGAGGTCATACTTGTGATGGCCTTGTTTACGTTTTGTACGGTTTTCTTTTCTCTCATGGCGACATTGCCCTTTATGTGGGAGGTTGTTGGGGTAAAGCCCCATGTGGCTGGCGCCCGCCCACTATACTTATTCATTATGTACATAATAGAATAAGGGGGCTCACATATTGAGAGTGACTTTTAGCCCCTGCAAACACAAGGTCTCCTCTTCTCCTCTCTTCTCCATTGTTGCACACACTCACACACGCTCCCGCTCCTGCACTTCAATAGTGTCAAAGGATAGTGTCCGAATGGATTGTTGGAATTAGGGTTGCAGAGAAACACACACAGCTTGGAGAAGACGAAGGAAGCTCAAGGCACACAATAGAGAGTGTGTTACTTAGTGGTATTACGACCTTGTTTGACCAAATGAGTGTCAGCTTTCTCATACCAAGTACGAGGAGATTGATTCAACCCATACGAAGCCTTCTTACATCTGCACACTTTGTCCTCTTGTCGTTTTATGACAAAACCGCGAGGCTGCGTTACATAAACTTCCTCAAATATGTCACCATTCAAGAAAGCAGTAACAATGTCTGATTGATGTACATCCCAACCAAAATGAGCTGCCAATGCACATAGAAAACGTACAGTAGTCATACGACAAGTGGGAGCAAAAAACTCTTCATAATCTATGCCTTTTTGCTGTGCATAACCTTTTGCAACAAGTCGAGCCTTATGGCGATCGATTTCACCATCCGGCTTGCGTTCCAACTTGTAAACCCACTTCGTACCAATGGCCTTTTTGCCAGGAGGCAAATCACATAAAATCCATGTGTCATTTTCTATAAGTGCATCATATTCTGATTGCATGGCAGCCATCCAATTTTCTGAATTCTGTGCTTCATCAAAAGACAGAGGCTCCTCAACATCATGTAAGCTAGACACAGCCAAAGCATAACAATCTGATGCATAAGATGCATGGCGAGAGCCTGAACGAGTACGACTAGACAAAGGTGCATCCAATTTACTGTCACCCAAAGTGTGCACCAGCCATTTTGGCATACCTGTAGCCTGCTCATTTTCAGCCCTTTCCTCATCAAGTAAATCATGTACATCTGCATCAGTAATAGGCTGATCTAAAACATTTTCAGAAACCCCCATAGGCTTTACATTTGCCTCATTGGAACTTACATTCGTATTTCCACCACTGAAAAGAGGTAACAAAGTGTCATAAATGTCCTGTGAGCTTACATTACTGTCTCTAGTACATGACAGCAAGGGCTGAACAAAATCTTCCACAAACACTACATCTCGAGAAACCAGAATACGTTTTGTTTGCAGATGATACAACCTGTAACCTTTGCTTTCAGCACTATAACCAACAAAAATACATTTGACAGCCTTATTATCCAATTTTCTGCGCTGCACTTGTGGTACCAAAGCATATGCCAAACAGCCAAAAACACGCATGTGCTCAATAGAAGGCTTTCTATCATGCCATGCTTCATATGGAGTAATAGATTGCAAAGCTTTCGTAGGACACCTGTTAAGTACATAAGTGGCACACATGATGGCTTCAAGCCAAAAAGAATGCGGCAAAGCTTGACTTTTGACCATACATCATGCCATTTCCGTCAGTGACCTGCTTTTCCTCTCAGCAACACCATTTTGCTGAGGTGTATAAGGCACTGTACATTGGTGTTTTATCCCATGACTAGCCAGAAATGCATTAAATTCATGAGACATATACTCCCCCCCTTGATCGGAACGGAGGGTGTCCATAGTACATTTTGAGACATTTTCAGCCATAGCCAGAAATTGTTTGAAGCACATAAAAACTTCGCACTTCGCTTTAAGCGGAAATACCCATTCATGCCTGGAGTAATCATCAATGAAAGTCACGAAGTACAGGTAATTGGCCAAGGACGGAGTTTGCATGGGCCCACAAACATCACTATGCACAAGCTGCAACCTGCATGTGGCCCGAATTGAGCCATCCTTTGGAAATTTAGAACGCTGCATCTTACCCAAAATACAGCCTTCACAAACATGTTTGACAGGTGCTTCAAGAGGCGGCAAAGAAGCAACCATATCAGATTTCTGCAAACGCAGCTAACAGGCAAAATTCAGAGACCAAAACGTGCATGCCAAAGTTTTGTATTTGAAATAGCCCTTGAATCTGCAACAGCATTTGCAAGATTTTGTCCACACTTGTTCTACAAAGTGAGCTTATACAGCCGACGGCACAAAAGCCCAGATGCAACAATTTCATCACCAAAACTGAGATCATGAACTGTACATCTGTCATCCACAAATTTGACTACAAGTCCAAGTCTAGCAAGTGCGGATACAGACAAGAGATTCTTCTTAATCCTAGGTACATAAAGTGCATCAACAAGTGTGAAGGAACTGCCATTAGCAGCAGTGAGCACAATCTTTCCAACTCCCTGAACTGGATAAGAGGCGTTGTTGGCACAAGTGACAGAATTCCCATGAGGGACAGACTCGAGAGAGGTAAACAATTCACGATGTGAGGTGATGTGCTTTGTAGCACCACTGTCGAAATACCACACATGTGAATCTGCAGCAACTGACAAGCATGCATCATGGACAGCAGGATTGTAAGTGTACTCTGCACTAAAAGCCCATTCTGCATCAACATCAGCAACACAATCTCCTTTCACAAAAGACTCAATAATGGCTGCATTTGTAGTGGAACCAGCATTTGCAGTGGAACCACCCTCTTTCTTCTTAGCCTCTTTGGCCTTCAACTTAGGACACGACTTGATCAAGTGATCATTGGCTTTACAATAATGGCAACGCATCTTCTTTTTTGTTGGGGGTAAAGGCCCCCTGTGGCCCCCTTTCTTGTATAGTGTACGCATACTTATACTTAAAACTCACTTATAAGTGAGTACACACATTTTTTATTAAGTGTCCGGCCACTTTGGGCGGACAACTTATAAGTGTACTTAAATAAAACAAAGAACCCTCAAAAGGTAGAATCGTGGGTTTCTTACGCTCTCTCTCTCTCTCTCTCTCTCTCTCTCTCTCTCTCTCTCTCTCTCTTTCGATCTACTGTGCATCCTACTTCCTGCAGTGTGTGCCCATCTCCTCTTGCTCTCACACACTCCCTGCGCTCAACAAACTGGTATCAGAGCAAGGCTACGTGCCTTGAGCGAATCTCTCGCGCGTAGGAAGGAGTTTCTCTCCTGCGCAGATTTTCTCTCTCTAGAAACAGCAACGCTTGGCTAAAAACATGCCATTTTCTGCATATTCAGGTGTAAAAACAACAAAAACATGTTTACAGGTTGTCACAGGGCACTTTGGAAACCCAATTTCACGTTTGGAATTGGGGTTTTCTACCACTTTACTGAAATTTGTCAAATTTCAGCAATTATTCGCGACAAAACTTGGAGCTTTTGCTAATTTCAGCAAAAACTACCAAGTTTACTCCTTACAGGTGCAGGTGGCAAAGCTACAGTGGAGAATTGAGCAGTGAGAATTTGGGGTTTTTGCTGAATTTTGAAAAATTCGGCAAAATTTCACTTATGTACTTACATTTGTGGTCAATTTGAGCAGAGAGATTGAGGCTTGTGGAGCCTACATGTGTTTATTCAATTATTTGAGCAACTTTCACCTCTTATGTGTATTGCCAAATGTACTTTATGCAGTGAAACTGTGACATGTACAACATTGGGGTCATTGCAAACGCATTTGGTGATGTATACTTGATGTGAGGTTGTTCTATGCGTTGAGTTTGACATGCTCAATATGTCATCTTGCTGAAGCTGAAAATTATCAGTTTTTGTTTTGCCTCATTATGGCTGACACTTCGTCATCCTCAGACTCTAAGAGCCTCTTTGAGATCCGTATGTTTGATGGTACAAGTTTTGATTTGTGGAAGGATCGCATACAGGGCATTCTTTTCCTGAAAGAGTGCGATGATGCATTGTCTGCAAATAAGCCAGAGGGTATGTCAGATGCAGATTGGACTAAGCTTAACAGGAAAGCCATTACTTACATCAAGATGGTTGTGATTGATGATATCCTTGTTGACATCAAGGGACTTGACACAGCTATGGCTGTGTGGGATAAGCTTAAAGCTACTTATGAGAATACGACTCCTTTAAATCAGGTCCATCTCATGAGGAAGCTTGTAAGCTTAGAGCTTGATGAGTCAAAATCTGTCTCTGATCACTTGAATGCCTTTGGTGGCATTTTGAGTCAGTTGAGTGATTCAGGTTTGCAGGCTTTTGAGGATAATAAGCTCAAGGCTATCTTCCTACTTATGACACTACCAGAGTCTTGGGAAGCATTGGTTGTTTCTTTGAGTAACAACTCCAATTTGACCTATGATGGTGTGCGTGGTTCTATCCTGAATGAGGAGATTAGACGCTAGTCAAGTGGGAGTGGCAGTGGATTAGCCTATAATATGCGTGGACGCAATGAAAAAAGGCAAAATGTTGCAAATAAGCAAAGAAATCGCAGCAAAAGCAAGGAAAAACAGCAAGACATCACTTGCTATCAATGCGGAAGAAAGGGGCATAAAAAGCCCGATCGCAGGTATTTTAAGAAAGAGCTGGAGCGCAAGAAGCAAATGAATGCAAAAGGCAAGAAAAATGACAAAGAGGGCAGCTCTACCCCTAAGGAAAGTGAGCCTGAAAAAGCAAATGTGATCTCTAGTGTTGTCATTAAAGAGATTGATGAAAATGAAGACACTAGTGATCTTTATGTTGCATCTTTAGATCCACATGTCATGACTGTTGAGGATATGCATATCACTAATCATGATGTGATAGATGCTTTGCTTTCTACTCATGATGGCCTATCACAATCTTGGATTGTTGACAGTGGTGCCTCTTTTCATGTAACTCCCTCTTTGGAGTGTTTTGCCTCATACACTGCAGGAAACCTTGGAAAAGTGTATTTGGGCAATAACTATGCTTGTGACATTGAGGGAGTTGGCACCATACACCTGGCACTTGATAATGGCCAGGAACTCACTCTTCATGATGTTAGATATGTGCCTGGTATCAAGAAGAGTTTGCTTTCAATTGGGCAGTTGGATAGCAGAGGCTTCTTCACTACATTTGGTGGTGGCATGTGGAAGATCCAAAAGGGATCTATGCTTGTGACTAGAGGCAGTAAGAAGGGTACTTTATACTATCTGCATTGCAAGGCATTACCTAGTCGTTTTGTTGCAATTGCAGAAGTGCAATCACACATGGAGCTTTGGCATAAGCGTCTTGGACATATGAGTCATAAGGGACTGCAGACTCTTTCCTCCCTTGGTAGGATTGATGTATCTCCACATCGTGCACTTGATGGTGGCATCCCTGAAGAGGTTTGGTCTGGCAAACTGGCTTCATATGACCACTTGAAAGGTTTGGTCTTTGGTTGTGAATGCTATGTACATGTGCCTGTTGACTTGAGGACCAAACTCGACATGAAATCCTTGAAAGGCATCTTCTTGGGTTATGGAGATGAAGGTGAAATGGGATATAGAGTTTGGATTCCGGGGTCACATAAGGTAATTCGTAGCCGGGATGTGGTATTTAATGAACCTAAGCTGCTGAAAAATGCCACATCCAGTGACTTTGATAAGAAAAAGGTGAAATTTCAGCATGATCAGTCACTTTCACAACCATTTTCTAGTGAAAATTCAGCTCCTTTTGATGCTGGTCATGAGGGTTAGCGTGTTATCATTGATAATGGACAGCAAGGGGTTGTTGAAATTCAGCCTGAGGGTCAAAATCAGCATGCTGAAAATCAATTACAGCAGGGTATAAATACTGAAAATCAGCCTCTAATTGATGGGGTTAATGTTCCGCATGATGTAGAACCCTTGCCGGTTAATGTAGATCATTGGGTGAGGCGGTCTACATGGGTAAGAAGACAACCACAGAGGTTTCAGCCCTCTTTGGATTGTGTCTTGTTGACGGATGAGGGAGAGCCTCTTACATACAAAGAGGCCCAGTCATGTGAGGATAAGAGTAAGTGGGAGCTTGCTATGAAATCTGAGATGCAATCATTGTATGCAAATAATACATGGGAGCTTGTGCCTTTGCCCAAAGGAAGGAAAGCTATTCCTAACAAGTGGGTTTATAAGGTCAAATGTGTTGATGACAAACCCAAGTACAAAGCACTTCTAGTTGCTAAGGGTTATGCACAGAAGGAAGGCATTGATTTCCAGGAGATTTTTTCACCTGTGGTGAAGATGTCCACTCTCCGTGTGCTGTTTGCTTTATGTGCTATCTTGGATTTGGAGCTGGATCAAATGGATGTGATCACTGCTTTCTTACATGGTGACTTGGATGAGGAGCTGTATATGCAGCAGCTTGAGGGCTTTGTCATTCCAAGGAAAGAGCATTTGGTATGCAAATTGAAACGTGGCTTATATGGGTTGAAACAATCCCCTAGACAGTGGTACAAGAAGTTTGATACTGTTATGCTCAACCATAGGTTCAAACGCAGTCATGCAGATCATTGTCTTTACACTAAAAAGGCTGAGGATGGAAGCCTTATTGTGTTGGTCCTTTATGTGGATGATATGCTACTTGCAGGAAAGCATAGAGAGACATTAGATGCATTGAAGAAAGAGCTGAATTCAGCCTTTTCTATGAAGGATTTTGGTGCAACTGAAAATATTTTGGGCATGCGTATTAAGCGAGATAGAAAGAAACGATTGTTGTTTCTCTCACAGGACAAGTACATCAAGAAGGTACTTGAACGTTTTCATATGGCTGATGCTAAGCCTCTTGGTGTGCCTTTACCGCCACACACAAAGCTTAGCAAGCTTGATTGCCCAAAAGATGATGCTGCCAAACAAGTCATGAAAGGGATTCCTTATGCATCCGCTTGTGGTTCTTTACCGCCACACACAAAGCTTAGCAAGCTTGATTGCCCAAAAGATGATGCTGCCAAACAAGTCATGAAAGGGATTCCTTATGCATCCGCCTGTGGTTCATATGGCTGATGCTAAGCCTCTTGGTGTGCCTTTACCGCCACACACAAAGCTTAGCAAGCTTGATTGCCCAAAAGATGATGCTGCCAAACAAGTCATGAAAGGGATTCCTTATGCATCCGCCTGTGGTTCTTTGATGTATGCCATGGTTGCTACACGTCCAGACATTGCTCATGCAGTGGGAGTTGTTAGCCGGTTTATGTCCAACCCTGGAAAACCACATTGGGAGGCAGTCAAATGCATCTTTAGATATTTGAAAGGTACACAGGACATATGTATATGCTATGGTGGGAGTACACTTGCGCTGCGGGGTTATTGTGATTGGACATGGCAAGTGATCTCGATACTAGGAAATCTACCAGTGGGTACGTCTTCACACTTGCTGGAGGTGCTATTTCTTGGTGTTCAAGGTTGCAAAAGATTGTCGCACTGAGCACTACAGAGGCTGAATATATTTCAGCCACAGAGGCTTCTAAGGAAGCCATATGGCTTGGCATGTTGGTTTTGGTGTTCCTGCACATGCTCCAGTGCTTGGTTGTGATAGTCAGAGTGCTGTATGTCTGGCTAAGAATGCCATGTTTCATGCTCGTACCAAACACATAGATGTGCGGTACCACTTTATACGACAAGTCTTGGATGATGGTCTTGTCTCATTGACAAAGATCAAAACACAAGACAACCCTGCAGATGTCCTCACTAAAAATCTTGCAAAGTCTCAACATGAGCATTGCATACGCTTAGTGGAAGTTGCTTAAAGGTACCACATTGGGCCTTTAAGTGGGAGGTTGTTGGGGGTAAAGGCTCCTTGTGGCCCCCTTTCTTGTATAGTGTACACATACTTATACTTAAAACTCACTTATAAGTGAGCACACAATTTTTTTATTGAGTGTCCGGTCACTTTGGACGGACAACTTATAAGTGTACTTAAATAAAACAAAGAACCCTCAAAAGGTAGAATCGTGGGTTTCTCACGCTCTCTCTCTCTCTCTCTCTCTCTCTCTCTCTCTCTCTCTCTCTCTCTCTCTCTCTCTCTCTCGATCTGCTGCGCATCCTACTTCTTGCAGTGTGTGCCCATCTCCTCCTGCTCTCACACACTCCCTGCGCTCAACATTTTTGCCCTTATCACCAGAATTTCCAGACGAATTGCTGCCAGCAAAAGCATTAGGAACAGAATTTTTGCCACTCGCAGCAGAACCATAAGAAGTGGCTGCATTGCTGTTATCACCCTTTCTTTGAGAAGCAATAAAAGCTTGTTCAACTGCACGCTGTCAGTCCTGTTTTTTCTGGAAAGTGACTCTTGCAACAGCAATGTGCATAATGCATCAAACATGACAACTTCTGGATTTCCTTGGGTCATAAGTCTCCAAGTACTAGCAAAAGTCTGGTAAGAATCTGGTAAGGCATCAAGAACAGTTTGCACAAGGGAATTGTCTGAATAACTTCACCTGCAGAAATAAGTTTCTCATTGATATCCTTGACACTAGCAAGGAAAGTGTCCATATCATCTTCCTCATGCATAATCTTCAACTCCAGCTCTTTACGCAGCAAAGCAATTTTAGCCTCATTGCGGCTTGCATAAAGACCTGCTAGAATATCCCAAGTCTGTTTTGCAGATTTTGCTGAACGGATGTGAGGAACAATGGTGCGCTTCACAGACAACACAATCAATGCATGAGCCTGCGTATCCTTAACATCCCAACGAGCTTGTTCTGCCGTAGGCAAAACAACTCTAACAGCTTCAATCCTTGCAGCAAGACCTGCAACATCCTCAACATCGCCTACATCCTCAGAACCAGGACGTACATCAATGCCCTGCACAATGTTCTAGACACCCTTGACACAAGAACATGTTGCATCATATAAGCCCACATAGGATAGTTGTCCCCGTCCAACCTGTCCTCAGCAGCAAACATCTTTAACACATCTGTGTTGTTGTTGTCAGCCATGGTAAATGCTGCACCTGATGTGAAAACTGCCCGAAAATAGGAGAAACGGAGCGGGAACAACCTGTGCTATATAGCACAAACCGTAGAAGACTATAAGGCACATGTTATGCAGAAAACGGCACTGACAGAAATTCTGCACAAAATGACGAAATAGCCTGTGCAGTACTGTCTGTAGTGGAAACGGAGGCCGAAATGAGCCCATATCAAAATTCTGAGCAGACTATGCTCTACGAGCTCCCCCAAAATATTTGTGGACCTGCGAATGCTTGCCTAAGCTCACTGAAATCGGAGAAAGTGAGCAGGCGTGTGCTGGAGCAGTTGGCGACTGAGGCTGGGAGGACGTGACCTGCTCTGATACCAATTGTTGGAATAAGGGTTGCAGAGAAACACACAGAGCTTGGAGAAGACGAAGGAAGCTCAAGGCACACAATAGAGAGTGTGTTACTTAGTGTGCAATGGAAAGATAGATAGCCCTAGAGTGATGGGCGTATATACAATGCACGGGGGAAAAAACCTCCTAAAGAGGGAAAAAATGCCCCGGCGGTCCTAGTGTGTTCACACACATCACTACCACATGTATATGGTAACATGGATCCGCAAAGGTTGAAGCTATTAAGACATGGTCAGACTTGAAGATTGTGCACGATCTCCGAAGCTTCTTGGGATTGTGCTCGTACTATAGAAGGTTTATCAGGAATTTTATAGAGATAGCTTCACCTCTTCATGTTTTGCAAAAGAAAGAGGTCACTTTCAAATAGACCCAAAAAGAGATTTCAGCTTTTAGTCTCTTAAAGGAAAAGTTGATTTCAGATCTCGTGATTATTTTACCAGATCTTAGGAAGTCATTTGTGGTTCAGTGTGACGCGTGTGGCAATGGTATCGGAGCAGTGCTAATGCAAGATGGACGGGTAGTAACTTATGAAAGAAGAATTTTGCAAGGGCCAAAGAAGACTATGCAAATCTACGAGAAAGAGCTTTTTTTCCGTGATTCATGCGCTTTCTAGTTGGAAGCACTACCTGTTAGGTGCTGATTTTGTTGTCCAGATAGATCATCAGAGCTTGCGATACTTCTTGACACAGTCAAAGCTATCCGAAAAGCATATGTGATTCTTTCTATGTTCCACTTCCAGATTATGCATGTGGAAGGCAAGAAGAATGTTGTGGCTGATATGTTATCATGGAAGCCACAAATTTCTGCTACATGAAGGAACAATATGCTACTAATGAGGATTTTGCAAGGATTTTTGAACAATTGCAAGATAGACACGCCATGAGCACTACCTCCTCAGAAACGGTTTTATGATGATGCATGGCAGACTACGTGTCACTGGGCCATTGCGACATAAGGTCATGGTAGAAAGTCATGTCCCATCGTATGTAGGGCATCGTGGAATTGATGCGACAGTGAAAGCGGTAGAGACATTCTTTTATTGGCCTACTTTGAGGAGAGAGGTGGATGCCTTTGTGTGAGCATGTTGATTTGCCAAAAGGTCAAGTTTGATAGGCAAAAGGAACCAGGGTTATTACAGCCACTGCCGATTCCGGATAAGCCATGGGAAAGCATTGCTATGGATTTTATCTTTGATCTTCCAAGAACCCCGACAGGGAATGATGGTATATGGACCATTATTTGCAGGTTCAGCAAGCAGGCCCATTTTATTCCTGTCAAGAAGAAGATAAAATCTGACCAGATGGCACGGTGGTTCATGTACAATGTGTTTAAGTACCATGGTATGCCAGAGTCGATTGTCAGTGATCTCCTCGCATGATGAGTTTGTTTTGGAAAGGATTGTTTGAGAACATGGGCACCACACTCAAGTTCTCATCTTCGTTTCATCCACAAACTGATGGACAATCAGAAGAGGCTAATTCTAATGTCTTGGAGGTGCTGAAATGTTATGTGTCAAATAATAAGGGCAAGTGGGAACAATATTTTCCTATGCTCGAGTATGCGTACAACAATACGGTGCGCATTCGTCCATAGGCAAGGCACCTTTTGAGATTGTTGAAGGTGGCAAAAAGGTTCCTCTCATTTTGCATAGAGAGGACAAGATCTTTGAGGTAGATCGATATGTCGTCTCTGCAACGGATGTGGCTGCGAATGTAGGCTCATGATGTGTACGAACTTCTGAGGTGGTTGCCTTGGATTGAAACCCCTCGGCTCCGGATTCATGGCCACTGATTGCTAAGAAGATGCAGATGGTGTGGAGTTGATGTGCTGCCAAAGTTGTTTACAGATCGATGGCGATGCTATGCCTCTTCTGGAAGGCTCGATGTGCCCATATTCTGGGCTCAGAGTCCTCTCCTACATCCACCATTTTGACAGCCATAATGCCATTTGGACTAAGCTGCCACATACTCTTTGCAGTCAGTGGGATTCTCTAGCCTGCTCCTCCATGGCAGCGGAGCAGCATTGATGAGTCTTTCTTCACACATGACGAGATCGTCAGTTCTTTTTAGTCGGGATCATGCCTGCATCACATGGCATTATCCACCCCCCTAGTGGTTCATTCTACACTCCTTGATGTTTACATAGCCTACATATTGTCACTCTAGGTAATAGGCCATTGAGCATCTCCAGAGGTCTCTTATATACACAGAATACAGCCCCTTCTCTCTCTCTCTCTCTCTCTCTCTCTCTCTCTCTCTCTCTCTCGCCCTTTTGCCGTAGCCTCCTCCTCCAAACATCTGTGCGCGCTCCCCACCAGGCTGCAGGGCAGCGCCTGGCCGTGTGTGTGTGTGTGTGTGTGTGTGTGTGTGTGTGTGTGTGTTAAACCATAGCCCTGCCCTCCCTTTGCCAGCACAGTAAGGGCACTGCTGCCATCTTCTCATAACAAAGCCAAGGGTCGCGACCTGCTGACGGGTTCTGCTGCCACGTGGAGAGAGAGCTGCCGACCTGCTGCCGACCTGCTGACTGTTGCTACTGCGTGGAAAGAATGTCCTGAAGGCCTGGTCCCATAGTTGAAGGACTGGCTACCCTGCAGAGGACGCTACCGGTGGTCCTGTAGTCTAAGGATTGGCTGTCCTGCAGAGGCCGCCATTATGCCCAAGGTCTCAGCAACCGTACAGCTTGCAGGTAGCATGTCCACCTTCGGCACACCGGCATCTCACCCACGGAGCTTCCTTGCTGTGGCTGCCGCCCCCGGAAGGATCCCTCAGCAAGAATCTCGGCTCAGATCCAAGTCCTCATAGAGGAGAACGCAGCTCTCAAGCAAGGGCTACACAAGCTCGAGAGCTCGCAAGAAGCAGAGAGTCAAACCCTGCTTGCAAATGCATGGGAGGTTGAAGCCTCCCACGCCGAGGTCACAGTTGTTCAAAAGAAAGTCCACGTGGTAACACAAAGAAGATCGACAACGAAATACAGACGGCCTTTCAAGAACGCCAACTACGAGAATCTCTCAGCCTCAAAGTGAGAATTGGGGGACTTCCATCACCTTGGTGCACCTACGAGGACACACTAAAAGAGGCGATCGCCAAGCTCAAGGACATCCTCCAACCAATCACCAGCGAGCCCAACACAGTCTCTTGGATCAACCACACAAACAGACGCGTGCCACTTGAGCATTGCGTAATCACTTTCAAGACAAAGGAGGAGCGGATGAAGCTATTACGCCAATCCCGCCTCCTCAATGGAACCAAGTTCTGGATAGCAGAGTTATTGACTACCAACCATCTGAAACTCAAAGCAAGTGAGCTCAAGAAGATACACGAAGCCCGCAAACAAGGTAAATGGGCGGTCTACCGAGGTGGTAAAGCGGTCATCCAAGAGTTTCAGACTCCCAAACAGACGCCTCCATCCCTTGACCCTCAGTTTTTCTGGTTTTATCCCTCAAACTATAATTGATATGTATCCCACGCCTTCACTCGAAAGGAATCGTTGTACTGTTTTTGTTTTGGTCCCATAGGTCATATCTGACCTCCGTGGACGATAATTCAATGTGTGTGCACGCGTGCGTGCGTATATATGTATAAAATATTATAGAGAGAGAGATTCTATTTCTGCATTGGCATGGTAGCCATGCTTGTTATCTTGTTGATAGAGTGCTCTTTAGTTTGTGGGCAATAAATTGGTGTATTGTCAGGTGATAATATTTCAGATTAACTTGGGTCGGACAAACAGTGCAGATATTGGAAGAATGGGAACGAGAATTATATGCGAGTTTGATGCAAATTGCTTAAGTATACGATTCAAAAAAAGGAACGTGTTGTGGAAGATTTTGAAAAGAATGTACATGTTTATGTGGAGCCGAGGCAATGATAATGGAAAAGGCAATTTGGTTGGGTTCACAAGAGGGCGACAGAAATAGCACCCCAAAAACTCCCTTTTGTAGATGGAAGATATGTAGGTTTCTTTTTGCCACCCATTAGTACACGTGGGGTGGCGCTGAGAAGTCATAGGTGTGAAAAGTCACTCATCAATCTTCCTCGCTCCTGTGTTCATGAGGGTGGCAGAGGAGACCATAGGAATTACAACATTTATACATAATCAACACAAGGATCAAAATGTGTAGCGAAATGTCCGTAGGAAACACATGACACATTGACAAGAAAGATGAATATCAGAAAATGAAATTTGAATGGTGCTACGAAGTTCTAGGTAGAAGATGCCTGTCAAGGCATCATTGCAAAAAACTTGTTGGATATTCATCCTTCCATGCTCTCTATACATTGACTTGGCGAGATTGTCTTGGCGCTCTAAACCAGAACCAAGGCCACTCTTCTTCATAGCCCCCTTGAGCATGCACCATTGGCTCCTTTGTTTGGATTGTCCATGTGGCGTGTCATCCTCCCGCTATGTGGTTACGGCGTGAAAGTTCTAAATTTATTTCAATTATTAATGTAAAAAAAAGATGTTAGGATTGGCTACAGCATAATGTGGTCTCAATAAGAGTATGTAGGATTTTTTGGTAACCTGTGGGCCAATTTAGGATATTTTGTAATTTTTGGCCTATTTATCGCAACCAATTCCACAGAATAGTGGATAAACATTCCTATATACAGGGGCAACAATCAGTTTTATAAGGAGTAGGTTGGGTGAAGATATGTATGTCAGTATATGCATGTTCTTACATCACTTGTGACCTACATGGGAAAGCCCTCTAGCCACCTAGATATGGTAGGTTGTATCAATTGAAAAAGGGAGAAAGCTACTTGGACAACGGTTGTAAAGTGAAAAGCATATTTAGAGGCCTATGTTAATATAATCTTTGCACTTTGAGCCCAGTAGTGTGTATGCTCTCTTACTCTTTGCCTAACTGCTAAGTGTTTATCAGCTACTAATCTATTGTCCTCTAAACGGTTTGATGCTCCAAACATATCTATGTATAAGAGAACTTTTGCATTCTTATCCAAAAGCGAAATCCGAGGACGTTGTGGGAAATCATCATTGGGCGCATCATCTTTGTTCTTGGGTGTTTTCTCCTCTAGATCTTCAGTATTGGCTAGTTGCATCGATAGCTTTTGTTGAATCCTCTTCATCAAAACTGCTTTGGTTGCCACTCTCTATTGTTGCTAATTCCACACCCTGACAAACTTTCTTGTTGTGGGATACAACTTGCATCACAAACAGCCAATCGAGGTATCTAGGATTAAGTGTGAAAAGCGCTTTCTTATGATGGGGCACACGTGTCTCTCTTTCCTTACTTCAAATATGCATGGAGAGCCCCTAGGCTACAAAACTTGTCTCTATGAAGGGTTGTAGCACAACCAGCTATGACAAGGTTAAATCAATTGGCGTCTGAGATAGAGCAGTCAAATCTCCTAAAATTGATCTTCAATGTCTTGAATTACACCACATTAGTCATCAAGCAGCCCTATCTAGAGGTTCACATTCCAAGAACGTGCTATACTCTGTTTGAACCTGACCATTACGCAGCTAGCAAAAGTGGGCCTTTGTTGATTGACCCTTGTAGCCCAAAAATGTCATTTGTGCAACCAAAGCGTTCGTATTTGTGATACTAACATTGAGAAAAAAAAAAGACATCATGGGGATGCACATTGGTCTTCCAAAAGCCTTTCAAATCATTAATTTTACTTGCATTCCAATCACAAATCTTACAATACATCTTCTCTAGCGTGCTTGGCAATAGAGATGGTGATGTATAGCCACTGTCCACTTGGAAGCTCTCCACGTGGTCCAAGGTTGTTGGGGAGTAGTTGATTTGGGTTTGCCGATTCCTCCACTACAACCGCAATTGGTCTCTCTTGCATTTCCAATTGGTACTTTTTGATCGAATTGTACATTGGCTCTGATTCAAAACTTCATGACCTTGTCTTGAAATCCCTCATGCATCTCCCTCTCAACAACTTGTCCTTGAAGTTCCTCCCCAACAATGAATGCATCGTCCTCATTATACCCTAAATGAGGCATTATTGGGTAAGACAATCCCAACAACTCAGTGATGAAGACCATTGACTCTTGCACGAGCAACCCTTTGGCCATGCTTCCCTCTGGATGGGCCCTGAACCCTTGAGAGTACTCATAAAACATTCCAAAAAAGAACATCCACTTGCTATTGATGGTTCTCACCACCACCCCCTTCTCTCCCTTGCCTGCTCACTCTCTCCAAGCAATAGCTCACCCCCATTAAGTGTTGGGTTCCAAGCCTTGGTTCAATCAAAGCATCGCTCCCATTAAGTGTTGGGTTCCAAGCCTTGGTTCAATCAAAGCATCGCTCGTGGAAAGTTTAGTCTATATGTGGAGTTCGCATGGCAAGTCTCTTTTATATGTATTTTTAAGGCCTTTTTTAGTTAACATCAGCAATATCATAACGTGTCTTTTTGTTCTTGCATCTCTCTCTCTCTCTCTCTCTCTCTCTCTCTCTCTCGTTTTTTGTTGCATGCCTCCAAGGAAACCATGGCAGCTCTTTGTTGGCACCCTCCATAGCTCCGGAGTCCTTGCAACTGTAATCAGAGCCCAGGCTGTAGACACGAAGGTCATGCATGAAGCGTTGCGTGGGACTGGCTGCCTGTAAGAAGAAGAGCTTGAAGTCTTGCCTTGAAGAAAGCCGCAGGAACAGCCTGCTGTGAAGAAGAAAGGGCACAGCGTGCCGTGCTCAAAAGTGCTCCAAATTGACATCAAAGTGTTCGCCCTGGTGTGTTGGTGAGCTCTCAACACAGCGCCAAGCTCGAATTTGGCTTTCATCGTCAGCAACGAGCACAAGAAGCCATGCACAGGTCGTTCATGGTTATTTTTTGTGTGTTTGACACTATTGGTAGTAAGTGGCTATCTTAATTCTGCCTCGTTTTGAGCCCTTTGTCTTTAAACAAGAACCTATTCACACCCTCACTGCTCGGTGCGAACGCTGCAGTAAATCATAGCCACTATCTTTTTTTCAGTTCCCCTTTTCCAAAAGCCATTTGAGGTGTATAAAAAGGCAATCAAGTGTTTTTTAAACCCCGCCTTAGGGTTTTACTGGCGCAACTACAGATTGCAGAGGGTGGTTCCTCTTTGGCTCACATATCAAAAAGCCGTTGCAAATTAATCAATTTTCAAGAATGCTTTTCAAAACACCCATTATCAACGGATCCACACACGATGGAAGAATTGTTCGAGGAGAGATATCACTTGTTCAAGGAGACATTTCAATACATGGGACTCGATTGGCGAGACCATATGCAAATTGATCTAAGGTATTTTCTACCAGTTGAAGATGATCACTTGAAGGACCAAGATGCTTTTGATTACATGGGTATTTTGCATGTAAATTTAAACGCAACATCTCTCTTTGATGTGTATGCCATATATATCAGTTTAGTGGCCTTTCTTCTCAAATCAAATACCATTGGCAATACGGCAACAGATGCAGAACATGAAGGTTCGCTTTGAGCACTCCATACATCAACCCCCCGGCGTACAAAAAACTAATTTTCATGTCAAGTGTCATAGATTTGTTACGTTTCGTCTCCTATCAACACAACCATATAGTTTTTTGTCCAAAGCCTTGTTTTACAGCTATTGCCATGTAGTCAAAAAAAATTGTACGGGTTAGACACTGCCACACATAAGCGGTAAGACCTCCCAAAATTTATCTGTCCTTAGTCTATTTTTGTCCCACTTCTCATGGAATTATTGGGTACACCTTAAACCCAAGGTTTAGAAGTCAACCAAAAACTCCATTAATTGGTAGCATTACAGTAGCACCAGGTTATGGGTGCACTAAAATCCTTGGTTGTTAAAGAACTTAAAACTCACGGTTGACGAGTACACCAAAAACTCGAGCTATCATGAGAGTGATGTATTAGTTTGGGCTTGAAGGGGGGGGGGGGGGGGGGGGTTTCTTGCCAAGCCCTGGTTTAATCAAAGCATCACCTGTGGAAACACTCCCTTATAGCATGCATAGGAAAGTCTAATCTATATGTGGAGTTTGCATGGAAAGTCTCTTTTATATATATATATATATATATATATATATTGTAAGGCCTTTTTTAGTTAACATAAGCAATATCATTGCGTGTCTTTTTGTTCTCTATGTCGACTTCTCTCTCTCTCTCTCTCTCTCTCTTTTCCTGTGGCACGTCTCCTAGGCAAACATGGCAGCTCTTTGTTGGCACCTTCCATAGCTCCACAATCCTTTCATCAAGTGATATTAGAGCTATCAAGTGGAGGGGCTCCCTTGCTTCTTCTCTTAGCACAATCTCATCCTTTGAAGCTTCACACCTAGCGCTATAAAAAATATGGTCTCTATTGCCCCTTTGAATACTTCCAAACCTTTGCTCTTCCTGTTTCTTAACAAATTGTACATCGACGTTGTTGCATCACGCTTCCCGCGCATGCTTCCTTCTCTTAAAACACCAACCAAACTTCTAAACAAATCCTCCCCATAAATCATACTTAAAGATGCCTTGGATTGTGAAAGATTACATAGAAGCACTATCGCATTTTCCCTGGCCTCAACCCCACCATTTTTCATGACCTACACATCTGTGTCAATGCCCTTATCAGAGGCAATGGTAGCCTTGTTGGCATCGTTGCAGAGAGTAAGGTTGAAGAGGGCGATAACCGAATGGGTCTATGTCTCAACATTAGGAGAAGGATCTATGACATGCAAAAAAAGCACTGCTCCTTTCTACAGCACACTCTGCAAGCTAGAGTCTCTCTCTCTCTCTCTCTCTCTCTCTCTCTCTCTCTCTCACTCATTCACACACACACACACACACACACACACACACACACACACACACACACACTTGGATACTGTAAATACTTTGGTTCCTTTTTCCTCCTTCTATATATATCCCCCCCCCCTTCTCTTTTTTTAGCACTCATTAAACAACAATGGGATACTGACTCACAAAATGCCCCTAATGGGCTATGGGACTATGCCCTTGCATAACAAATGACTCTCCCGGGATACTGAGCGTGAGTGAAATACCGGGCTCTCATCACATCTGGCAGGGAGCTTGCGCATCTTGGCTTTGGATCTCCCCTTGCAATGCTTTTTGTGCATCGCTTGATGACATTACACAGCAAGGCGGCTCGCCTCTCTCATCGATCACGCTCAAGAACAAGCTGTCCAAACCTCTATAAATAAGGTGAAGGCGCACCTTGCCCCTCACTTAGCCTGTGTGTATTTTTGTTGTTTTGACTAAAGGTGGTTTACCGCTTGCTTCACTGTCGAGCTATGGAGCTCAATACTCAAACCACTCAGGTTTCCTTTTTCTACCTCACGCTTGTGTTGAAAAAAATCTTTGTACTTTGATTATTTGTTGCTTCTAGTAGCATAACATTTGGTTGATACTGCTTGCATTAGCTCTCATGGTAGCGTTAAACTGTATACAGACAAACTTTTTTTCAATTAGGGGTTCTGCTTGACTAGTTTTTTTCGGCAGAACTCTGCTTGGCTGGTTTCTTTCGACAAATATCTGCTGTGGCTCTTAGATATTGTAGCAAGGCATTTTACTGTACTAATGGGGATAAACACCTGAGGGATTGGTGTTAGCTATGGCCATATTGGATTTTTTTTCTGGCGCTTTAGGACCTTACCTACGTTTTTTGTGGAAAGGTACTTGGGTATGGGTTTTTGGTTATGAGTTTTGTAGTAAGGTACCTGGTTATGGATTGTGGCATGGTTGGCTTCATTTGGGAGCCTGTTGGTATAAACACTGTTAACTGGTTTTTTGAATGAAACTTTTGGGCCGGGGCATGTTTTAGCATTGCCTTAAGACCTCATATGCATAGAATGAGACATTATTGTGGGCCTTGGGACTACTTGTGCATAAAAAACAACTGTTTTTTTGGCCTATCTTAATTGACTGTACCAATGGAGATAAAACACCTGAGGGAATGGTGTTAGCTTAGTGTGGTAACTATGGGCATGATACACCCCCATCTGCTATAGGCTGATATGGTATGATATAGCATCACGGTAATATAAATGGGAGGTGCCGCTTCTTTGGTAAACTGTTGGGGTCGATCGGCTCTTCATACTGTGTGTGGTTGGCACCTCTTAGGCCAGTAAAAGATAATGATTGGCTAGAATGATTTGGCATACTTAGGTAGATAGGGTTTTCCTGCTGGTTTTTGGAAAGGAACTGTGTGCAGTGTGGCTGTAAACCGCGATATGATCTTATAAATGGGTTTCTTTTAAAACCGCTGCAGGGAATTACCGTCTACATGCTTTACCTAATCTCGGCATAACTGGTTCTTTTTTAGAAAAATGGGGTTATTCTTGACCTTTATAATAACTGGGGCGCTGTTTAATTTTGCATTACTTTGCGCTCTCACATTCCCTAGTCTCCGCATAACTGGTTCTTTTCAAAAAATGGGGTGACTCTTAGATTTTATAGCAATTGAGGCACTAGGTACTCTATATCACTGTGCTTGCTCACATTCTGAGGAAAAGATCATCATCTATATTTGAAAATAAAGCTGGATATAACCCAACGTTTTGGGTTTGCTTATGGTTTATGAAATGGTTCTCTGTTCAAACGGTTGGTGAAGGTATGTATATGGCAGTTTTGGCTTCAACAGAAGCTCGGAAAAAAGTGTACCTAGCAGTCTCGCTACTCTACTAAACTGGTTATACTAGTATCTTATTGGTGTTTAAAAAAAAAGCGAGGTAATTTTCACCCTCATTTGGTACCTTTGGTTGACAAAAGGTAAGTCGGATTTCACATCCCCTTAGCTAAAGGGGTACCTTTGATACCATGTGTTTACTAATTGTGAAGGTAAGTATATGGTTACTGAGCTATGGCTCTCGAAATAGTTTGACTCTTAATGGATTTCACCATGTAAGAAAGTACACTATAACACTCATTTCTGAAAAAGATTGCTAAAAATACCAATTCTAATGAATAACCTAGCTTGTCTAAAGTAACTAAAACCTATAAGATGGATAACAACTGATATGGTCCATTGATACCTGTAAAACACATCCAAAGCTAACTGAATTGTTGTCTTGTTTGGATGGCTACAGATAAGGACTCTATCTTATCTTGGAGGGTTTTCTTTTCTTTGGCAAGCAACCTTACAGTAATGAAATACCCACTGAGGAACGGGGAAGTTCTTTTACTACCAATCTTACTGAAAGAGGATCTCTTTCCTACAATCATTATACCTAAATTATTCTAATACTGAGTTATTTTTGTATATATCAGTTCATTATTCCTTGGCCAGCTGTCTTTTGAATGTAAAAATTCAATTATGTCTTATTAGTTAAGATTTAAACACACACACACACACACACACACACACACACATATTCAAAGTGTTTTTTTAATTTAAAAAGCCTTTTATTTTCTAAGTAGTCGTTAGCACAAAATCAATATATTTGGTTTTTTATTGGCTAAAGCCTCACATCCGTCTTCCCAATTTTTATGATGATGAAACTCTAAAGGGACTAGACACTGCCCTCACTAAGAGAAGAAGAGGCAAGAGGTAAGAGAACCGTGAGTGTTGAAAGCTCTGGGACTCGCCACGATATATCTGCTAGAATCGTAAAGTGTTAAATCTAAAGAGAACCACCATGATGTATCCAAGAGACCTCATCACTAAAATGGTAGTACCTCTGTGAGTTTGTGTTGATTTGCCCCAATTTTGGCTTAAGCGGGCAATTGCTGGGAATAAGCCCCAGCTTGGGTGGCCAAGATGAGTGTGAACCTTATCTTATCATTGTAAATTCTATTTAATAGGCTCATGAAGATCTAATAGTATCTTTCTTTTTCTTTCTACTGCTCGTGTATATTATTTCCTTCTCTTTTCTCTCTTGCTCGCTCGCTCTCTCCAAGCTATGTGAATTTGGGAAGCAATAGCTTAATCCCATCAAATTCCAATCGTATGCTAACAGGCACCTCTTTGATGGACCATTTGCCTTCTATGTTTCCAAGTTGTTGAGCTAGCTGGCATTCACAATATGTTGTCTAGAGTGTGCCATGGCATCAATTGTAGGATTGCTTTGCTCTTGAACATATTGTTTATTCATGGTATAATGGAAAAGTGTCAGCGGACCTTTATTGCTTGCTTATAACATCCTCCCTATATCTCTGTGCACCGCAGTTTGGACATTCTTTCAAACATTTAGACACGCATGTATCTTGTCATATTCCATGCCCATATCAGTGAGCAGCTTCTTGGAATCTCCTTGAGTAGGCAACATTTCATGTGGCTCAACAAAATTTGTTCCCATATGATCCTAACAATACAAAAACCTAAAATTTGTGAACTGCTTGTCATGGTAAAGCCCCATGTAGCCGGTTAGGCCAGGCGCCCACCCACTAATTTATTATGTACATAATAGAATAAGGGGGATCACATGTTCATAGTGAGTTTTAGCCCCTGCAAACACGTCTCCTCTTCTTCTTTCTTCTCCACTGTTGCATGCACGCACGCGCACGCGCACGCACACACACACACACACACACACACACACACTCTCTCTCTCTCTCTCTCTCTCTCTCTCTCTCTCTCTCTCTCGCACTTTAGTTGGTATGATCTTGAGACACAAGATTGCATTTGCGATAGGTGCATTTGCAGTGGGAGCAGTCAATCGTGTAGTGGCTAATATTGGCATGGAGCATAGCGGCACTTTGCAGCGTATGGTGAGATACATGTGAGATGTGTACGGCTTTGGTGACGAGTATGTGGTCGATCGCTCTATACTTCCTCTATAATTAGAGCTGAATGCACACAGATTGAGTGAGCCAGTGGACGTTGGTTGAGGTCATACTTGTGACGGCCTTATACAAGTTTTTTACGGTTTCCTTTTTTTTCTCCCTCACAACCACATTGGCCTTTATGTGGGAGGTTGTTGGGGCAAAGCCCCATGTGGACGGTTAGGCCAAGTGCCCGTCCACTACACTTATTCATCATGTACATAATAGAATAAGAGGGCTCACATATTCATAGTGAGTTTTAGCCCTTGCAAATACATGTCTTCTCTTCTCCGCTCTTCTCCATGCTGTACACAGACCACACGCTCCCGCTCGCGCACTTCACTACTAAAGAAATAGTCCACCATAAGATGGGAAAATTTAAGAGGCCAACCATGCATTGAAATCATGCTTGTTAGGATCAGGCCAATCATTCTTGAAATTTTTGTTGACACTTGTATCAGGCCAACCATGCATTGAAATCATGCTTGTGTTGTAGAGTGGCAAGCATGCAAGCTTATGCAAGCCACTATCGTTACCTTTGTCTACAACAACGCTATCCGTTTGTGAAGCTACCACCTCCACATTATGTTCAATTGGTTCCAATTGTGTCTAGCATTTTTGTAAGGTTGTCCTCCTCCATTGCAAACCTCTGACACGCCATTGTGTGCGACAATCACTTCCTCGACATCCTTTGTTTTCTCCTTTGTGTTGTGGAGGGTCGACTAATGAAATCTTCAAAGGATTGAGTTTTCTTGTTTTGTGGTAGGATTGGTACCTTAGATTAAGATTGTTTTCTCTCTATCCCTATCTTTCTATCTCTATCTATCTCTTTATCCCTATATCTAACTCTATCTATAGATCTATCTATCCCTATATTCTCTCTCTCTCTCTCTCTCTCACTATATTCTTTTTATCTCTTTCTTGGTTTATGTCTTCATTGTCTCTCTCTTTCTCACTCTAGGTCTCTCTTTCTATGTTCGACATTTAAATTTATCTGTAACAATGCCTTTTAAATTTGTAGTCTTATCTATATTTTTTTCCCTCATTTAATTTTTATTCTTTTAGTTTTCATATGGTTAAATATATGTTTTTTCCCTATAAATTTTGAAATTATAAAAAGACATAAATCATAAAGAGATAGCAACATATGTGCATACATATGTGTATGGATGCATTTGCATGTGTACCTTATCTCTTCTCTTCTCTCTCTTGCCTGCTCACTCTCTCTAAGCTATGTCAATTTTGGAAGCAGTAGCTTACTCCCATCAAATTACAACCGTATGCTAAGAGGCTCCACTTTGAACGTGGACCACTTGCTTTCTGTGTGTTTCCAAGTTGTTGAGCCAATTGGCACTCACAATATGTTGTATGTGTACCTATTTGAAGTGTGCCATGGCATCAATTGTGGGATTTCTTTTCTCTTAAACATATTCTTTATTCATGGTATAATGACGAAGTGTCAGAGGACCTTCATTGCTCGCTTATAACATCATCCCTATATCTTTTTGCACCATATTTTTAACATTCTTGCAAACATTCAAACATGCATGTATCTTGTTATAGTCCATGCCCATATCAATGATGAGCAGCTTCTTGGAATCTCCTTGAGTACGTAGCATTTCATGCCGCTCAACAAAGTTTGTTCCCACAGGATCCTAACAATGGGAAAACCTAAAATTTGTGAACTACCAAAGAAATAGTCTACCATAAGATGGCCAAATTTAAGAGGCCATCTTGCTGAAAAGTTTTGTTGACACTTGTATCAGATCAACCATGCATTAAAATCATGCCTCCATTGTAGATTGGCAAGCGTTCAAGCTTACACAAGCCACTCTCATCACCTTTGTCTACAAAAATGCTATCCGTTTGTCTAGCATTTTTGCAAGGTTCTCCTCCTCCACTACAAACCTATGATACGCCATTGTTTTTCTCGTTTGTGTCATGGACATGGATCGACTGCTGTTGTAGAAGGCTAAGACAGTCTCAGCAGGCAGGAACTGTCTCCTGGAAACCGAACAGTGGATCGATCAGTAATTACCACGGCAATTACCACAATAACTTTGTGAAGGCTATAAATAGGACCCATTACATTGTAATCGGGCTGCTTCATTCTTGCTTCTTACCTCCGAGTTCTTTTGGCTTAACCTTTGAGCAATTTCCTAGCAGCAATCTATTCGCCTGTAATCTTGTAATCCTTATTACTTTAGTCATTCGAGCTTCAAACCATTCCATTTTGTACTGATTATCCTATATATGAATCTCAAATTGCAATCACTTTTCCAGTTGTCCAGTCTGTTTATCCTTTCAGTTGACTAATTCAATTCAGATAACCATTTCAGTCTAATTCTGGTCTCTATTCCAGTTTTACTGACTGAACTGACGACTTACTATTAGCTCTAAATCCTAACACTGGAAATAGCTATCTGAAGAGATCAGCTCCAATTCCATTTTGGCGATCACGGTGGTTAGACCTGTTGCTCGTTGACCAGAAAACTCTTGTCCCAGTTAGGATTTTCAGCTGAAGGATGGCACCGAAAACCAGTCGTGGTCGAAAACCATCACACTGCGTTGACCCTATTCCTGAGGAATCCTAACGTGACTATGATCCCAAGAAGGACCTGGAGACTAAAACTGAGGCTTAGGAGGAGCACAGTCATGTTGATGAGGCAAAGGACTCTCAACACTCCGGTCAGTCTAGAAGGAGAAGAGTTGAGAGGGAAGAACGC
Organism: Adiantum capillus-veneris; assembly: GCF_014529385.1. NCBI lineage: Eukaryota > Viridiplantae > Streptophyta > Polypodiopsida > Polypodiales > Pteridaceae > Adiantum > Adiantum capillus-veneris. The sequence continues at coordinate 157,303,915 of NC_140946.1, forward strand.
AAGGCCAGGTGTTCTCGAGCCACACAGAGGGATGATGGGGCCAAAAGGCAACAAGGGTAGTCGACATAGTTCCAGTAGAAAAGCCAAGGAGGAGACAGGAACTGAGACATATGAGGGAATTGATTGGGACGCGGATACGGACCATTACAAAAAGTCCTCCAGAAGCAGTCAGGTTCCGAAGGTCAGAAGAGGCAAAGAAAATGCTGACCAACATGATTATACCTCTTCATTAAAAATTTCTTTTCCAGTGTTTAAGGGTGGGAAAAAGGATGTTCCGGATGTTCATATCCAAGCCTTTGAACAATATGTTGAGTTGAAACATATTGATGAAGATGACTGGGGGGATATGGAGATTATATCTAATCAGGGAACACACTTCATAAATGATATCATGTGGAGATTATATCTAATCAGGGAACACACTTCATAAATGATACTATGGACATTCTAATGGAAATTCTCTCAGTAAAGCATCAAAAATCAACTCCATATTATCCCAGATGCAATGGGCAAGAAAAGAGCAGTAAAAAAACTGTGAAGACCATTCTTACCAAAATTGTGGAAAAGGAACCACACAAGTGGGATTTGAAACTCCAGACTGCTCTCTGGGCATTTAGGACAGCCCATAAGGTCACCACTGGACTAACACCATTTAGAATGGTGTACGGCACTGAAGCTGTAGTGCCTATGGAGCATGTTTTTCTTAATCTCAGAATGGTAGTAGAATATGGATTGGATTTTAATCACAATCTTAAACAGAGACTCGAGGAGTTAACACAGCTGGATGAGTTGAGACAGAGGGCTATGATAGAACAAGAAATTGTTCAGGAAAGAAGGAAACACTGGCACGACAGAAGAATCAAAATCAGGGAATTCCAGAAAGTAGATTTGGTTCTACTCTATCAATCTAAACTGGGTCCTAAGAAACCAAACTTAAAAATAGCTTAGACAGGTCCATACGAGGTGGATTGTGTGTTTTCTAACGGCACAGTAATATTGAAAGACTTATTTGGGTTATTGCTGCTGGTGGTATATAATGGGGCCAAAATCAAGCTGTATTATTCAGAAAACAGAGAGACTTCCAGGGATAAGGGTACTGGTAGGCTAAGAACTGAAGACCAGGAAATTCCAGAATGAGCTATTTTAAGCCTTTTTCATGTACAACCAATTCCAGAGCCAGTTAAAAGGTAAAAAAAGTCTCAGTACGACAAAACCATGTCAGTACTAGAATCAGTAAAGTGTTAGAATCAGTATCAGTTTTTATGGGAAAAAGGGTTAGTCAGACTATCTGTGATAATCATTTCAAGGAAGATGGAGAGTATTAGCCAATGCATGTATGCCACGTCATTAGTGGTGCACAGAACTCTAGGAATGGTAAGTAGTGGAGCTTTTATGGCGCGAACGCGTATAACAGTAAGGCGTGTAGGCATTTTTCCTCGTAAATCTCCTGCGCGACGTCTGCCTACTGTTATCCATTCGCCATCGCCGAGCTCTGAAGTTTCGTCACTGCAACCACAAACTTCTTTGTTTGAGGAAACTGTTGATTGCTGTCTGTCTTCACCAGCCACACCAGGATACGGGCTCAAAGATTCAAGTAAGTCCTCTTCTTCTTCTCCTACTGATTCATCGTCTTCACGGTGTATGGATAGGAAGAAAAGATGCAAGAAACTATAGAGGAAACCCAAGCACTTATTGCGGCTACAAAAGCCTCTCTTTCACTTATCCCTCACAATAAAATATAGCAGAATGTGTTTGCTGAGCAAGCCGAGGAATTACTCCGACTGTGGGATTTGGATGTGGTTGTGCAAGCCACAAGAATTGAGTTTGACACGGCTATCATTAGACAGGTTCTTGATTCCTTCAATGTTGATGAAGGAAGTGCTATGGTATATGGTAGGAAAGTGTCGGCAACTTCGAAAAATATTGCTTTTGCACTCAAGATGCCAAATGAGCCAAAGCCATCTGTGGCAACAACAGAACATCTTAGTGCAGCTTTGAAAGAAGATGATGCTGCCAAGAAGAAACGCAAATCCAGTGCGCAAGGGGTTCCAGTAGTAGGTCTGGACATTTCCGCTGCTTACCGCTTTGTGGTTGAAGTTGTGAGTCTCAAAAACAACCCGACTTATGTGCCAGCAAAACTGTTTGCTATGCTACCTGCAAAGAGATTAGATGCCACAGTTTCAATTATTCTATGTCAGATTCTGTCACATAATGTGCTTCAACAGACTGCTAAGTTGAAGTCCCTGAGTATTTTCAAAGCATGGTATGTTTGGCAGTTCCTTTACTGGGCAACTTCTCCGGAAGCTCATGACCAGGTAAGGATGGCTTGGAGCCAGAAGCCCTTCCCAGCAACTAACAATGTGGATTTATCATCAGATGAAGAAGCCCCAGATAACCACTTAGCTCTTACTGGATAGAAGAGGAAGGCCACGCAAGAGGAAGCTGGTAGTTCTAAGAGGCAGAAGACTACATTAGCCAAGAACAACACTTTCCTAAAGCAGCTCGAAGGTCAAGTCAAAACGGTGTCTACCCATTGGTGGAACCAGCCAGCAAGCAAGGCAAGGATCAGCGACCACCAGTGCAGGAAAAGACCAGCCAGATAGAACCAGTGCTGCGCAGTCGGAGATTCAGACTGATAAGGGAAAAGGACCAACACCTTCTAGTCCAATTGGTAAAGTTTCCATCCCTTACAATGACTTTAACCAAGAAGGACCGGTTACAACAGCTACAAACTCATCCGCTTAGAGGACAATTAGTCCTACATAACCTGATTCTACCACATTACCCTATACGGCTCCTGTCACAGTTTATGAGCCAGTCGTCTGTGACCCAGCAACCATGAATGATGGTTGTTTAGTACTTATTCAGTCGTCTTGTAACACAATTGTTAATGCTATAGGACAAATGTTGGATGCCTCAGTCTCTAATGATGAATTGACCAAGTTAAAGATCGAACTGAGGGAGATTGAGCAGCAAGTTGAGAAGTTGGAGCAGGATAGAGGATCACAGTCCCTACATCACAATATCCTTGAAAATCAATCAGCTAGGACCATTTAGACTTTAGAAAATAAGTTGTCAAAGATGGAGTCTGAGATGAGGGTGCTAAAAGAAGAAATGGCAGAGGCTGAGAGAGCTGCTGACAGATTCGAAACCATGCTGCGAATGAAGAGAGTTGATTTCAACTCATCGCTGACCAGCCACACTGCATTTGAAAGCCACTTTAACTGAAAGATATATCTATAATAATTTGGCTGATATACTGAATCCAGACGGAAATGCTGTTTTCAATATAGATAATCTGAGGGCGCTCATGGAAACAATGCAGAGTGATTTGCAGGATAAACTTTCTGAAGACAATATTACTTTGGCAAATCAGGCCATCCTGGACTATATTGAACATCAGAATAACCTCGAAGAGGATGATGATAAAGCAGCAGAGGAGGAAGAGAAGGAGGATGAACCAACAGAAAGGCATGATGATGATGACTCTCCTCCATCTCCACCTTCAGGATCTGGTGCTGTTGGATCCGCTGCAACAAGGGGCAATCAGCCCAATACAGACCAGCCATACCAATATAGGGGTCAACAGTTGGGAGATCAGCAAGCTGGAGATCAACAACCCAGCAACACTGGAAATTCACCAGTACACCAATTAGATCACAGTTTGGAGGTGAAGGGGAAAGGTAAAGCTGTGACTGAGATTCTGAAAGGTGATGAGCAACATTTGTTACAGCTCATCACACTGAACAAGAGGTAAAGACATCAACAAGCTCCTATAACTAGGATGTATGTGGAGGATGATGTTCTTCTTTTTGATCTTGAACGATTTTAGCGACTATATGTCGGCGCCAGAGAAATGATCTAGCATTGGAAATCAGCTGCTTTTCATGATCAATAATTGTGCCAGTTACTTGAACATCCTAGCAGAATTCAGCTGCTAGAGAGAGTACCTGAATGGGGCACTGACTGCTGATGATAAACTAGCTAATCCACATTGGCAGCGGCAGTCTACTATAGACTGTCATTCCCTAGCCATCGAATTAGAGCTCCTGCTGGGGAACATGCCAACACATAGATGTATGAAAGAGGTTAGAAGTCAATTGAAAGAAGTCTTACTGCAAATGCAAATTGCCAGGGGAGTTCTGGATCAGAGGGTACAAGCTATTATTGAAGATCAGACTTCCACGAGTAAGGGGCCTCAAACTCGAATGACAGTAGGAGAACAAGAAACTGCTCTCCGAAGATCGTTTCAGATGGTTAGGGTTACCAGAAAGATGATGCAACAGGAGAACAAGGCTATCCTCAATTTGGAGTTTGTACCCGATTCCCCAGTCCTCCTGTATGCTTTACCAGCTAGAGAAACTGAGATGCCTAGGTTTTTCCCAGCATTATATCCTCAACATCCAGAACCAGTAGATCAACTCACATACTATAATATCAGTGATGATCTTCAGGATTGGGAGCGATCCACTGTAGAGTGGAAAACCTGGCAGAGACTGATTGATGATGCTGTGCAACTAGATGATGTATTGGAACTACAAGGAGAAATGCAGAGAATCAAGTTATGTATGGCCCAATGGAAGATCTAGCTCAAAGGGCTCACCTTGATCACAAATCAACTGCTTCAATTGATTGTGGAATCCTCTAAGATTCTTGGAAAGGAAATTACGACTGAACGAGGTTTAGGCCCACAGTACAGGAAAATGGCTGAAATACTCTTTGAAGCTAGGATTAAAACAAATCAGCCTCTCCTTGAAGGATGTCTCCATACGGCTTCGCATTGTCATAAGTTGGCTAGATGCCGTCTGACAAAGGGAAGACGTACATTGTATGATCCCGACACAAAAACATATAATCCTCTCATGCCTTATGAATTGGAGATGTCCACGGCAAGGCGGGATCAACTAAAGGAGGAGGCCATTTATCGACTTATCCAGAAGGACAATGCTGGCACTGGAACTTCTGAAGCACCAGTATTAAAGAAGGGCAAGTGGAAGCGGGTTCAGTGGAAGGATACTGAGTAGTTCCATCTTAGAATCAGATGGTGGATTTTCCTAGTAAGGCGCTGGAATTTCTTTGGTAGGACACCCTTGGAATTAAAATTATAGGGGTGTCAAGCACTCAACAAGCATGAAATATGGCATAAAGCTAGCAATACCAGGAGAGCTAGTGACTCTAGAGGAGTACTATCATGAGGAACATAGGCCAACTCAAGAGGAACATCGATCAACTCAGGAAACAGACGTATGGGTTTAGGGTTTGGACCTCAACCACAAATCGAGACGGGTTCCTCAACACTAATTCAGAATCAGCTGGTGGATTTTTTTGAAATTTTGGAGTCATACCAAAATTCAAGAAAGGAGGGAAGGATGTAGAAGGCAAAGATAGTCTCAGCAGGTGGAACCTGTCTCCTGGAAGCCGAACAATGGGGATAGTCAGTAATTACCACGGCAGTTACCACAGTAACTTTGAGAAGGCTATAAATAGGACCCATTAAATTGTAATCGAACTGCTTAATTCTTGCTTCTTACCTCGGAGTTCTTTTGGCTTAACCTTTGAGCAATTTCCTAGCAGCAATCTATTCGCCTGTAATCTTGTAATCCTTATTACTTTAGTCATTTCAGCTTCAAACCATTCCATCTTGTACTGATTATCCTAAATATGAATCTGAAACTGCAATCACTTTTCCAGTTGTCCAGTCTGTCTATCCTTTTAGTTGACTAATTCGGTTCAAATAATCATTTCAATCTAGTTCTGGTCTCTATTCCAGTTTTACTGACTGAACGGACGACTTACTATTAGTTCTAAATCCTAACACTGGAATTAGCTATCTAAAGAGATCAGCTCCAATTCCAGAGGCTATCTTCCAAAGATTGGGTTTTCTTGTTTTGTTGTAGGATTGGTACCTTAGACTAAGATATTTTCCTCTCTATCCCTATCTTTCTCTTTATCCCTATGTCTAACTCTATCTCTCTATCCCTATCTTTGAATCTCTATCTCTATTTTTTTATTGCTATCTGGTTGTCCCTATATTCTTTGCATCTCTCTCTCTCTCTCTTGGTTTATGTCTTCGTTCTCTCTCTCTCTCTCTCTCTCTCTCTCTCTCTCTCTATCACCCAAGTGTAGTAGATTGGTTATGCCATTTCCCTCTTGAATAACAGGTCTTGAGTTCAACTCTCCCTGTTGGATAGATCTTTAAAGTCTCTTGGGATAGTTTCCTATGACGTTAAAACTCTTTTCTTCTTCTTCTTCTTCTTATTCTCTCTCTCTCTCTCTCTCTCTCTCTCTCTCTCTCTCTCTCTCTCTCTCTCTCTCTATGCTCCACATTTATATTTATCTATTACAAGGGCTTTTAAATTTGTAGTCTTATCTATATTTTTCCCCTCATTTAATTTTATTCTTTTAAGTTTTTATATGGTTAAATATATGTTTTTTCCCTACAATTTTTGAAATTATAACAAGAAATCAATCATAAAGTGAGAGCAACATATGTGTAGGGATGCATTTGCATGTGTGTGCATATGCATGCATTTGTACATGTGTGGGGGTGTGCATATGTGAGAGGTTGAGCACTCACATGTGTGGACTCATGCGCCACTACATGATCACAAAATGGGCAAAACACACACTAAACCATAAATTAATACCTGCATTGCATTCATATGGGACAAATACACACACACACACACACACACACACACACACACACACACACACACACACACACACACACACACACACACACACACACACACACACACACACACACACACACACACACACACACACACACACACACAAAGAGAGAGAGAGAGAGAGAGAGAGAGAGAGAGAGAGAGAGAGAGAGAGAGAGAGAGAGAGAGATGTGTGTGTGTGTGTGTGTTGATCTAACTTAACTTTTATTGATACATGAGGTTTATGCCGAGACTGATCTAGCGCTTGTTGCCAGATAAGAGGAGCATTCCATAAGAGCGTGCTCGTGCTCTCGGGGCGAGACGCGCATCCTTACAACAGACCTCTCAGGATGGGCGTAGGTCTGAGCATCATGATGATGAGCACCACTCTAGAAATCAAAACAGAGAGCTACGATTTCTCCTATTTTGTAGACTTTGACATTTTTGCCACACAGCACCTTGTAACATTTATTCATGTATTCATGGTACTTGAGGAGTTCTTGTCAAGTGTATTTAAGTTCAAATGATGAGAAAGAAAACACTACTGTTATCCATAGTTGTAATTCTCTTCAGCTAGGTTGGCGTAATTATCAAATGCTTAAATCTTTAATGATGTTATTTGTGAGCCTATAGTGATCTCAAAAGAAAACCTTCATGTATGCCATGGAGATAGTCATAGTGGGTGCATTGATTATCTCCAAGCCGTGTGTACAAACGATCTTACAAATTTTACTTAACTTGTCTTCCTTTAGCTTCTTAGTCATCAGTGGGTGCCGTCGACTATTCAAGTTCAAATGATGAGAAAGAAAACACTACTATTATCCATAGTTGTAATTTTGTTTAGCTAGTTTGGTGTAATTATCAAATGCTTAAATCTTTAATGATGTTATTTGTGAGCCTATAGTGATCTCAAAAGAAAACCTTCACGTATGCCATGGAGATAGTCATAGTGGGTGCATTATTATCTCCAAGCCGTGTGTACAAATGATCTTACAAATTTTACTTAACTTGTCTTCCTTCAACTTCTTAGTCATCAGTGGGTGCGGTTGACTATTCAAGTTCAAATGATGAGAAAGAAAACACTACTATTATCCATAGTCATAATTCTGTTCAGCTAGTTTGGTGTAATTATCAAATGCTTAAGTCTTTAATGATGTTATTTGTGAGCCTATAGTAATCTCAAAAGAAAACCTTCACGTATGCCATGGAGATAGTCATAGTGGGTGCATTTCTTATCTAGAAGCCGTGTGTACAAATGATCTTACAAATTTTACTTAACTTGTCTTCCTTCAGCTTCTTAGTCATCAGTGGGTGTGGTATTCAAGTTCACATGATGAGAAAGAAAACACTACTATTATCCATAATTTTAATTTTGTTCAGCTAGTTTGGTGTACTTATCAAATGCTTAAACCTTTAATGATGTTATTTGTGAGCCTATAGTGATCTCAAAAGAAAACCTTCACGTATGCCATGTAGATAGTCATAGTGGGTGCATTGATTATCTCGAAGCCGTGTGTACAAATGATCTTACAAATTTTACTTAACTTGTCTTCTTTTAGCTTCTTAGTCACCAGTGGGTGCAGTTTACTATTGAAATTCAAATGATGAGAAAGAAACACTATTATTATCCATAGTTGTAATTCTGTTCAACTAGTTTGGTGTAATTATCAAATGCTTAAATCTTTAATGATGTTACATGTAAGCCTATAGTAATCTCAAAAGAAAACCTTCAGGTATGCCATGTGAGATAGTCATAGTGGGTGCATTGATTATCTCGAAGCCGTGTGTACAAATGATCTCACAAATTTTACTTAACTTGTCTTCCTTCAACTTCTTAGTCATCAGTGGGTGCGGTTGACTATTCAAGTTCAAATGATGAGAAAGAAAACACTACTATTATTCATAGTTGTAATATGTTCAGCTAGTTTGGTGTAATTATCAAATGCTTAAATCTTTAATGATGTTATTTGTGAGCCTATAGTAATCTAAAAAAAAAAACCTTCGCGTATGCCATGGAGATAGTCATAGCGGGTGGATTGATTATCTCAAAGCCGTGTGTACAAATGATCTTACAAATTTTACTTAACTTGTCTTCCTTCAGCTTCTTAGTCATTAGTGGGTGCGGTTGACTATTCAAGTTCAAATGATGAGAAAGAAAACACTACTGTTATCCATAGTTGTAATTCTATTCAGCTAGTTTGGTGTAATTATCAAATGCTTAAATCTTTACTGATGTTATTTGTGAACCTATAGTAATCTTAAAAGAAAACCGTCATGTATGCCATGGAGATACTCATAGTGGGTGCATTGATTATCTCAAAACCATGTGTACAAATGATCTTATTTTACTGAACTTGTGTTCCTTCAGCTTCTTAGTCATCAGTGGGTGCGGTTGACTATTCAAGTTCAAATGATGAGAAAGAAAACACTACTACTATCCATAGTTGTAATTCTGTTTAGCTATTGGTGTAATTATCAAATGATTAAATATTTAATGATGTTATTTGTGAGTCTATACTGATCTCAAAAGAAAACCCTTACGTATGCCGCTGAGATAGTCGTAGTGGGTGCATTGATTATCTCAAAGCCATGTGTACAAATGGTCTTACAAATTGTACTTATTAACTTGTCTTCCTTCAGATTCTTAGTCATAAGTGGGTGCGGTTGACTATGCAAATGATCTCGACAAGCCTTGTGCACTTATGATCCTACAAATTTTATTCACTTGTCTTCCTTCACCTTCTTATTTTCTCTGGCCACCATAGACTCTTCAATCGATATGTACTATTAGTGCCACTAGTGTAAAACACCCAATAGAGGACCATCTACATGGGTCGGAAGATTTGGACCTCCATACTCCCTTTTTTTTAGCTCAAAGGGTGCATTAGATAGCTGAGAGAAACATCTACCACTAGTAAAAGCCGCAGCTTGAGAGACGATATGTAGGCGAAAAACAACATTGTGACAGTTCTATAGTGTAACAAAATTGGGGGGAAACAAGGAGACAACCCCAAGGGGAGTAGATAGCCACCGCACCAACAGGACTTGAGCCCAAGATCTAAGGGTGTAGATTTACTATCAATCGAACTAACCACAAAAGAACTAAACAATTGATGTCTCATAATTGGAGCTTTTCTTTATTAAAGTTGGGGGGCCAACGGGTCCCTCTATAGGAACTCAACTTTTTAATGGGTGTTTTACCCTGCCCATACCCATACTAATGTAAGGTATACCTAACGGCTTCACAAAAAAATATATTCCACTACCTGCCTACTTAATGTAAGTACATAGTGCAAGAGCACTTTAAAAAGAGATAAAGGAGAAGAGAAACACAAATGTACCTATGTCAAGTAGACCACCTCTTTATATATGGACACAAAAAGTTTTTTTGACTTTCCACTTTCATGACTTTTATCTTCATGGGTCTTTGCATTTCCTAAACTCGCGTTTCACTTACAGACTTAAGGATTTTTGAAAGGATTTTTATTTTTTTGATATTGGGAAGACCAAATAATTCATTAGAATAGAGAATTTAACAATTGTTCATATTTGCATCGTGATAAGTGCATTATAAGTATCAATAATTAGGTCAATTTTACGTATTTAACTGATAGGAGATTCTTCATACTTGTGACACGTGTATTGATCCATATGAACTTGTATTTTACTACCCATGATAGTGATATGGGCTTGGTATTTGCATCGCAAAGAGAGCATTGATATGGACGTCGTATATATGTTGATAACTCCGTTGCTATGTTATAATATTGATGCAGATAAGCACGTCCATATCGTCTGTGATAAAAATGTTGCATTACCATATATACCGACATGCATTTTGATGTTCGTAGGTAAAAAAAAATTGGGGGTGGCAAGGCCTTTGATGTTCGTAGGTAAAAAAAATTGGGGGTGGCAAGACCAAAGGCCCTGCCACCCAATCAACCATTTTAACTAGTTCTGACTATCAATGACAATAGCAAAGTGAAAAACGACAAGACAGCTTGAGAAATTTGAAACAACACAAAATTTGAAGAGAATTTATTTTTCATTTATCTAAAAGCATTAAATACATTGTCAATACAAAGCCAAATGTAAAAAATTCATATGTAGTATCAAGTGTTGCAACAAAAAAATGGGTGGATGCCAAAAGGTGAAATGACATACAGATTTAAGGTTGCGGTACAAAATGGAATGTACTAAAACAAAACATATGGTAGTGCATAAGTGCGCTCCTCCAATGAAGAGGTCTTCTCACCCTAGATTACCATTTGAATTGGATTTTGAAAAAAAAAAAAAGAGACAATACAAAAAGTTTAGATGACAAATGCATAGTATAATATAAATGAAAGTAGCCTTCAAAGTTTATATATTTTACCTAGTCAAGTTGAGATTTTGAAAAATCCATGCGCACAATGAAACCAAGGCTTGCACCACCATAACTTCGCTCTCAATTGGTCATTGTCCACTGTTTAAAAGCATTTGAATGCAACACAAAAATTAAATCAAGCAATTACAAATTGATAAAGTGCTAACCATAAAAGCAATGTTACTTTACTTACAAAATTGCCCTCAAAGCTCGCTCATGTGTCACCACCCAAGTGATGCCAACTCTTGGACTTCACTCGCACCTTCACTACCTCTTTTTGCTAGCTCCAATTGTTGGGGTTTTCTCCGTTTTTTTTTTTTCCATTTTACCTAGTCTTCCTTGTTGAGCCAAAACGTTTGCCTTTATTATCTAGCACTTTGTATACTTTCGAGCGGTTGTGCTTGACTTGGGTGCACCCACTTTGGGGAGAAATGATTCTCCACATCCTCATGTAAAAGCCACTATGAATAATACTGATGAGCTTATCTACGTGGTCACTTATAAGTTTTCTTTCCATTTCTTTTGTGATATGGTGACGAAACTCCTATAAACACAAAATTTGTGCATGGTAATACTCACCTTTCTACCAATATCATTGGCATGTATCTCAACGCCGGGAGAGTCTATGGTGTACATGAGCTCTACCTGCATATCACGGGGGTATCAAGGGGTCACACGGGGGTCTCAATAAGGGTCTTAACAGGGGTAAATCTAACGGTGGCAAAAACTCCAAATTGAGGAGTCAAGTAGTATCCTACAGTGTGAGGCGAGGTGTGTCCTACAATGTGAATTGAGAAGCAGCCGATTGTTGGGAAAACCTTGGAGTAGATAGTGACTGTAGCAGATTCCAAGAGAGGAGGCACAAGCCGACGTGGAAGCATTGGTGGTGCCACAACCACAACATCCATCTTCTCCACCATTGGAATATCGGACCCACGATGAATCACGTGAGGACTTGGTGGAGATTGATGACTCAGAGCACTGTGATCACTCTAAAGATGTAGATAGTGAAGGGAATGGTTGGTGTGATGTGCCAACACTATGGTGGTAAGGTGAAGGGGATGGTCGAAGTGACGTGCCAGCATAGTGGAATGGTGATGAGATGATCTTTGTGATGGCCCAACACCTTGAGGTGGGGTAGAGTGAATGTCCTCATACCATCTCTTTTGTGTGGGTGACAAAGATGCAACAAATTCCTCCATGTCCTCCTTACCATAGCCCCCCATGTGTAAATGTATATGAACAATGAAAAATGTGCTTTGGAAAAATGAACACGGAATTTTAAAACTCAAAATTTGTTTTCAAATCTCTTAGGAATGTGTCCCTTTCCCCAAAATTCTCCCTCCCAATGCACCGTTTTTCTCTTTTGGTCCAAATTTCAAATTTCCCCCTTCTCATTCTGCCCTTTCTCTACACCTTTCTCTGCACCATATCCGAATCATCATCTTTCCCACATCATCTCCACTTCTTGTAACCCTACAACTACTTCAAGTCACCAGAAGAGGCAAGGATATAACTGGCCATAGTGCCAAAGTATGCACTTCTTGAGCCCATAAATCCTGGAGCAAGTCCAAAAACTCTAATGGTTTCTTGCTTCTCAATAAGTATGATTTTGTCCACTCCAACTCTTATTTGATGTAAACCTGCCACCCTTGGCAACACTAGTGCAAGTATGGGGAGAGTGGGTGATTGAGAAAGCTTCCTGTGGTAGATAGCTATTGTCTCCTTGTTGAGCTTCCCAATGTAATGGCCCAAACTATGATCCCTCTTTAGATCCAAAGTCTTAGAGCCCTTCCCTCTCCCTAGAAACTTGTCAAGATCTACAAATCAATTTGTGCAAAAAACCCGTCAAATTAGTTAATATGAAGGAAGTTTCATTGAAATTTAAATGGCCTAAATAAGGTCCATGTAAAAATTATATTTTACCATTTTACCTTAAGGTTTTCATCATCTTCAAAAATGTCCTCTTTCCAGAGGTCAATGGAAAAGTTTGGTTTATTCTCTTTGCTCTCTCTTGGAACTTCTATGCTCATGTGTTCAATCTTTAATATTTTTTGTATCAAGTAATGATAATGGGCATGGTGTATTGTAGTTCAAAAATTCTTTATCATGCTCTTCCCACTCTACCAAAATAGCAAGGCAGTAGTCCTCTCTTAGATCAAAGAGGTTTTGTATATCCTGTAGTAGCAAATTCCTTATTGTTTATCTTGTAGGTGGGCATTGTTGCTATGCACAACAAGGGATCGAGCTTTTCCTCTAGAATATGAATGGGCTCCTCCACTTTGGTGATGTTCCTTGCCTTGAACTCTGCAACATCCAAGATCTCTTTGCTTTCAAGCTTCTCTATTTCTTCTTTGAAATCTTCAGGTGTTTCCTCCACATCTTGGACATTCACAATTGCTCTCTTTTGCATAGATTTGGACTCTCCTTCCTCTACTGGAATAAGAGTCAACAAGAGCAAAGATGCAATATTTTCAATCACAAGTTTACAACCATGCCTTCCATGCCACTAGCAGGGGTTATGGACCTTCTTCCAATCATCTTGGAGTAATGCCAACTTCTTGGAGCCTATGCTTGGTGTTAAATTGCTTGCTTGAAAAATATCATCAAAGTGTACAAAGTTGTCAAGCTTGTGTTCCCTAGTAAGGTCAACAAAAACCTTCTAATAGTTAAGAATTTCATTCCTCAAGCCTTCCAAAAAACTTTGCAGATCAAAAGGAACGTTAAAGATTTCTCTCATATAGGAAAACTTAGCCAATTGCTTGACTTGGTATAGTACGTCTATCAACCTATCATCATATGTCTCCTCAACACCCTCCAAACTCTTTCTAGTTTCCTTTTCTGCACAAGAAACAAAAAAAAACTTTAAAATGTCATACACTTAAAAAAAGATTGGTCATATTGATTCTTCAATAACCATAGTCATATGTCATTATGCAAAAATAGGGTGTCACGTCAAAGGCTTTCTAGGTGTTCTATTTTCGCATACTAGCGACACAACATGTTAAAAAAAAAATACTTTTTATTTACAAAGTTGTGTCCGCTATGCGAAAATAGAGCACTCAAACCGCTATCCGGGTGCTCTATTTTTGCATACAGGCGTGTAGAAGGCAAAGACGACTCCAGGAGGCGGGAACTATTTCCTGGAAGCCGGACAGTGGATTGGTCACACAATAGTAATGACCACGGCAATTACTACAGTAACTTCTAGAGGCTATAAATAGACCCATTACTTTGTAATCGGGTTGCTTGTCTTTTGGACTTCTTACTCCTTAGTTCTCTTGGTTTAGCTTCCTAAGAAGTTCCTGAGCTACAATCTCTTTGCCTGTAACTCCACTTTGTATGTTAGGAAATAAGACGTAGCTAAATAGATAATTGAGTAGATTACTTAATGGAGAGAGACATATTTATATACATGAGATTATAGAGTAGAGAGAGAGAGAGAGAGAGAGAGAGAGAGAGAAAGAGAGAGAGAGAGAGAGAGAGAGAGAGAGAGAGAGAGAGAGTACACATGATATACGTGGTTCACACAATGTGGGCTACGTCCACGGGAAAGCAGCCACTCAATGGCTTTAGTACTTCAAAACAAGAAGTAGTTTACAAAGGGATTATACCCTTAATGGAGCTCCCGCCTTGCTTCACTCTCACCACCTCACACTCACCTTGTTGCATCAACTTCACACTATGAAATGTGTGTAGAAATGGCCTCCTTTTATAGGCCAAAAGGGCTGCCCTCTCTTATGAGAGATAGCCATGTGTAGCCGCCCTTGTGCGAATAAGTCCAAATCGGACCCTCCAATCCGCCCATGTGTGGCCGCCCTTGAGAAGACAAGTCCGCTTTTGAATTCGGCCACCGGCCATTGACTTCCGAGCACCGGCCATTGACTACCGGCCAAGGGCAAACCGACCGGTTGTTTTCCGACCACTTTCCGGCCGCCGTCCGGCCATAATATTCTGGCGAAAAAGAAAGTCTCGGGGACCTCCGCCCCCGAGGCCTTTAAAGTTGCCCCTGATTCTTGTCCGTGAAAATTTTGGTTTCCGGTGAGTGATTTTCCTTCACGCACGATGGCTTCTCCTCATAATGGGGGCCTTACAAATGTGCGCTTTTACCACAGAAAATTACAAGGGTAAATCAGGCTTCATACTTAACAATCTCCCACTTGGAGACTGATCTCCAAACCAAACCTGTGACTGATTTTCATTCTGGCTTCTTATCCTTGAATGCCGATTAAAGATGAGCAAAAGCTCAACTTCTCCTTGTTGACCACCTTTGTAAACATGTCTGCAGGATTTTCACTTGTATGCACCTTTCCTAGCTTTAGTTGTCCCTCTTCCAAAAGAGTGCGTATGAAGTGATATCTCACCTCAATGTGCTTTGTCCTTGAATGAAAGGATGAGTTCTTCCCAAGATGGATAGCGCTTTGGCTATCACTGTACAAGACACAATTGTCTTGTTTGAATCCAAGCTCTTCTAAGAATCTGTGAAGCCACAGAATTTCTTTGCTTGCCTCCGTCATTGCTACATACTCTGCTTCCGTGGTAGAAAGTGAAACCACTTTCTGCAGCTTTGAAGCCCAGCTTACTGCTGTGCCTCCAATCGTGCCTCCAATCGTGAACACATAGCCAGTAGTGCTCCTTCGAGTATCTTTGTCACCTGCCATATCTGCATTAGCATACCCTTCTAGAAAAATATCAGTTCCTCCAAAATACAAAGCATTTGTTGTTGTCCCTTTTAGATACCTAAGTATCCACTTCACAGCTTGCCAATGCTCTTTACCTGGGTTGTCCATGAACCTACTCACAACTCCCACTGCATGTGCAATGTCTGGCCTTGTCCATACCATAGCATACATTAGAGAACCTACCGCTGCAGCATATGGAACTTTAGACATATAGGCTATCTCCTCTTGTGTCTTTGGACACATATCCTTCGTTAGTTTAAAAGGACCAGCCAAAGGTGTAGAAACTGGTTTTGCATTTTGCATTGCAAACCTTTCTAGTACCTTCTTGATGTAATCTTCTTGAGATAGCTTTATTGTCTTCTTCGTCCTGTCCCTTGATATTTTCATACCAAGTATCCTCTTTGCAGCACCTAAATCCTTCATTGAAAAAGATTTGGACAGCTCCTCTTTTAGGTCTTTGATGTCCTACATGTTAGCACTTGCAATCAACATGTCATCAACATACAACATTAGGATGATGAATTTCCCATCTCCCAAATTCTCCGTGTAGATGCAGTGATCCGAGTTGCATCTTGTGAATCCATGATCCAACATCCATCGATCAAACTTCAAGTACCATTGTCTTGATGCTTGCTTTAAACCATACAAGTTCTTCTTTAATCTGCAAACCATTTTCTCCTTACCTTTTACTTCATACCCCTTTGGTTGAAGCATGTAGATTTCCTCCTGTAAGTCACCGTGAGGGAATGCTGTATTTACATCCATTTGCTCGAGATTTAGATCATGAGCAGCCACAAGGCTTAATACAAGCCTAATTGAGTTCATTTTTACAACGGGAGAAAATATTTCATTGAAGTCAATACCTTTCTTTTGAGAAAAACCTTTTACCACAAGCATAGACTTGTACCTTTTCTTCCCACCTTCTTCTTCCTTTAGCTTGTACACCCATTTGTTTTGAAGTGCTCGCTTACCTTTAGGCAACTCAACCAACTCCCATGTTTGGTTGCGATGTAGTGAGTCCATCTCCACTTGCATGCTCTTCGTCCATTCTTCTTTGGATTCATGTTGCATAGCTTCTTCATATGATTCCGGCTCTCCAAAATCTGAGATCAAGAGATGGTTGAAGAAAGGAACAAACCTTTCTGGAGGTCTACTTGCTCTTGTAGATCTTTGGGGAATAGGTTGAGGCTCCTCATTTGGTTGACGTTGTTGCACATTGTCACCGTTTGCAGTCCTTGAGTGTTCAACGTCCTCAAGCTCCATGTACTCATCACCTGTTTCTTTTGTTTGTTTTCTTTCCAAGTAATCTTAGTACATATTTTGTTCGTTAAAAATTACATCCCTACTCCTTAAGATTTTACCATCTTCAGGATTCCATAGGCGATACCCAAAGTCTCCTTCTCCATAGCCAATGAAGAAACACTTTTTGGACTTTGCATCTAGCTTTGATCTTAGGCTTCTATCTATGTGCATGAAAGCCTCACACCCAAACACTTTGAGAAATGTATAATTCACCGGTTTACCTGTCCATGCCTCTTCTGGAACTCCCCCATCCAATGCCGTTGAGGGTGACCGATTGATTAAGTACACAGACGTACTTACAGTTTCCGCCCAAAGCTCAAGCGGTAGGCCTGCATGTAGCCGCATGCTTCGTGCTCGTTCCATGATTGTCCTGTTCATCCTTTCCGAAATCCCATTTTGTTGAGGTGTCCTTGGGGTTGTCCTTTGCCTCCAAATGCCATTGCTAGCACAAAAGCTTTCAAAAGCTTGGCTGCAATATTCGCCTCCATTGTCGGATCTGAGGCATTTAACCTTGGTACCTGTTTCATTCTCCACAAAGGCTTTCCACCTTTGAAATATGGAAAATACATCGGATTTATTCTTCATGACATAAACCCATGTTTTTCTAGTCGCATAGTCTATGAACGTTACATAGTACAATGAGCCACCAAGTGATGGTGTACTTGCAGGACCCCAAACATCCGAATGAACCAACTCAAGTTTTTTATTTTTTCTTTCATTTTCTGATTTTTGAAATTTTACCCTCTTTTGTTTACCATAAACACAATCTTCACAGAACTCTAAGTCCACTTCTTTCAAACCTGGTAGAAGCTTCTTTGTTTGAAGGATTTGCATTCCTTTGGCACTCATATGCCCAAGTCGGTAGTGCCACACTGCACTGTCAACTTCTGTAGTTGCTGCACAAGCTGAAGGTTGCGTGCTAACAGTACACAAGTAAAGTGTACCGACTTTTTCACCCTTGGCAACCACCAAATATCCCTTTGAGATCTTCCACCGTTTGTTTCCGAATGCAATGTTGTGACTTTCATCGTCCAAATGTCCTGTAGAGATCAAATTTTTGCGAAGAGAAGGAACATGCCTAACATCTTTAAGCTTCCATTCATTTCCGTTAGCAGTTTTGACAGAAACTGTACATTTGCCGACAATCTCACAAGCTTCATCATCTCCCAAGTATACATACCCAAAATTACCTTTGGTGTAGTCTTGGAAATGTTGCTTGTGTGGTGTCGCATGGAATGAAGCCCCGGAATCTACTATCCAGGAATTAGACACATTGTCTAATGAGAGAATTAGAGCATCTTGCTCTACTTTACCTGCCACATTGGCCTCCGATGTTGGCTTGTTGTCTTGAGACTCTTTCTCCTTCTTCTTCTTGGACCAACAATCCTTCTTGACGTGGCCCTTCTTGCCGCAGTTCCAACATTCAAGAACTGAATTTGTGCGTGACTTGCTCCGCCTTGAGCGATCACGACCCTTTTGGTTTTTGAACCTCTCCTTAAGCCTTCCTCTTGTTTCCACTGATAGTGCAGCACTTGATGATTCTCCTATGCTTCTCCTTCACATTTCCTCGCTTAGGAGAACACCCACAACATCATCAAACTTAAGAGTATTTGTGCTAGAGATAGAATTACTTACAGCCATCACAGGGCTGTCCCAACTATCCGGTAGAGATGATAGTATAAGGAGAGCTCGCACTTCGTCATCGAAATTGATTTTCACTGATTGAAGTTGACTTATGTTTGTGTTAAAGTCATTTAGGTGTTCTGCAACTGAACCATTCTCTGCCATCTTTAGATTGAACAAGCGCTTCATAAGAAATACCTTATTGGATGCTGATGGTTCTTGTAGAAGTCGTCAAGTGACTTCATCAAGTCCTCCATGGTCTTCATCTCCGAAACATTGAAGGCCACCGTTGACGCCAAGCTTAACCGGATTGTTCCCACTGCCTTTCGATGAAGGACAATCCATGCTTCATCTGCCATTGTTGCGGGCTTCTTCGCAAGACCGCCTAGTGGCAAATAGAGGTCCTTCTGGTAGAGATAGTCTTCAATCTGCATTTTCCAATGTTGGTAGTTTTTGCCGTTGAACTTCTCAATCTTGAGCTTCCCGTCCTCCGCCATAACTCCCACTCAATTCAAGGAATCCTTTCCTTGAGATAATTTAGCTACGAGCAAACCTTGCTCTGATACCAGTTGTTAGGAAATAAGACGTAGCTAAATAGATAATTGAGTAGATTACTTAATGGAGAGAGACAGATTTATATACACGAGATTAGAGAGAGAGAGAGAGAGAGAGTACACACGATATATATATATATATATATATATATATATATATATATATATATATATATATAGAGAGAGAGAGAGAGAGAGAGAGAGAGAGAGAGTACACACGATATACGTGGTTCACCCAATGTGGGCTACGTCCACGGGAAAGCAGCCACTCAATGGCTTTAGTACTTCAAAACAAGAAGTAGTTTACAAAGGGATTATACCCTTAATGGAGCTCCCGCCTTGCTTCACTCTCACCACCTCACACTCACCTTGTTGCATCAACTTCACACTATGAAATGTGTGTAGAAATGGCCTCCTTTTATAGGCCAAAAGGGCTGCCCTCTCTTATGAGAGATAGCCATGTGTAGCCGCCCTTGTGCGAATAAGTCCAAATCGGACCCTCCAATCTGCCCATGTGTGGCCGCCCTTGAGAAGACAAGTCCGCTTTTGAATTCAGCCATCGGCCACCGGCCATTGAGTTCCGGCCACCGGCCATTGACTACCGGCCAAGGGCCAACCGACCGGTTGTTTTCTGACCACTTTCCGGCCGCCGTCCGGCCATAATATTCTGGCGAAAAAAAAAGTCTTGGGGGCCTCCGCCCCCGAGGCCTTTAAAGTTGCCCCTGATTCTTGTCCGGGAAAATTTCGGTTTCCGGTGAGTGATTTTCCTTCACGCACGATGGCTTCTCCTCATAATGGGGGCCTTACAAATGTGCGCTTTTACCACAGAAAATTACAAGGGTAAATCAGGCTCCATACTTAACATTGTAATCATAACTATTGTAGTCAATTGAGCTTCAGTCTGATATACCTTGTAATGGTTATTCATGAACTATGAATCTGAATTTGAATCTAAAACTGTAAACACTTTTCCAGTCATCCAGTCTATTTCTCATTCCAATATACTATTTCAGTTCAATTAATTATTTCGGTCCAGTTTTCACCTTCTGTAGCTATACATTCTAACACTGGAATCAGGTATCTAAAAGAGATCAGCTCCAATTCTATTTTGGTGATCACGATGGTTAGAGCTGTTTGCTCATTGACAGGAAACTCTTCTCCCAGTTAGAATTTTCAACTGAAGTGATGGCACCCAAAACCAATCGTGGTCGTAAACCATCCTACCGCATTGACCCTATCCCTGAGGAATCAGAAAGAGATTTTGATCCTAAGAATGAATCGGTGAGACTGATATTGAGGCTCAAGAGGAGCACAGTCATGCTGATGAAGCTAAGGATTCTCAGCACTCCAGTCAGTCCAAAAGAAGAAGGGTTGAGAGGGAAGAACGCAAGGCCATGAGTTCTCGGACCACTCAAAGGAATGAAGGAGCCAAAGGCAGTAAAGGTAGTCGCCACAGTTCCAGCTAAAAAGCCAGGGAGGAGACAGAAACTGAGACTGATGAAGAAATTGATTGGGATGCTGATACGGACCATTACAATAAATCTTCAAGAAAGAGTCAGGTTCCTAAGATCAGAAGAGGCAAAAACGATGCTGATCGACATGATTATACCTCTTCATTAAAAATTTCCTTTCCAGTGTTCAAAGGTGGGAAGAAAGATGATCCGGATGTTCATATCCAAGCCTTTGAACAATATGATGAGTTGAAGAATATTGATGAAGATGACTGGGGAGAATACTTTTCTCAAACATTGAAGGATGCAACAAGGAAATGGTACTACCATTACCCAACTTGCCAACTCAGATCATACAACAAACTGCTCAAAGCTTTCCGACTGGAATATTCAGACAATAGAGGAGATGAGGATATCCTCTGTGAACTGGATAAGATAAAGCAAGAAAAATTATCAGTCAAAAATTATGTTGAGAAAATCAAGGAGCTCACCAGGCAGCTGCAGGAACCACCATCAGAGAAGAGGTTGCAAGCATGGGTTTTAAATGGTTTTTGTAGTAAAAAGCTTAGGGAACAAGAGGTACCTACACCGACAAAGAAATTCAATGATTTGGTGCAGCACGCCCTGAAGCTCGAACATCAAGCAAAGAAGGAGAAGAATCACAAGAAAAGCAGGTCCAGTGGTAGTAGCTCTTCCACTGAGAATTCTGATTCCAGTAACACCTCCAGTAGCTCTAAATGTAGCTCAGATGAAAAGAGCAAAGACAAGGCCAAGAAAGGGTCTTGGTCTAGAAAAATTGATGAGATGGCTCGACAGATTGTTGAAATTAGCCAGACCAGACAACCTGTGAAAAGAATGGAAACTTGGTGTTCAAAGTGTAAATCCAAAGATCATGTTTCCAATGAGTGTCCACTGTGTACTTATTGCAAAGCCTATGGCCATTTATGGAACAACTGCGGCATTCGTATTCATCATTTCAAGAAGGGAAAAAATATGTCTGTGGTGGCATTCAAAAATGCTGAACCAGCTAGAACGGAGACTACCAGTGTACCCCAAGAAGAGAAATGAGGTACTAGTGGTACTGTTGCTTGGCGTGGCAGATACCAAGGAGGCACTAGCTTGGGCCGGGGTCGTGGTACTTTCTAGAACAGAAGCCTGAATTGTTATACTTGTGGTAAGTATGGGCATTTTGTGGCTCAATGTCCAGAAACACCTACTACTGTGGCTACTGAGGCGAAGGCCCTAGAGCTAGTTCTCGTATGGGCAGTTACATGCAGTAAAGGGGTGGTCATTGAGGAAGTTCTAGATGAGCCAGTAAAACCAGTCAGTCTTGAAGGTAGCAAATGGGCTCATCAGAGAGAGGTGTGGAAGGTGAAGGGTCAAGAAAAGGTGGTTGATGAATGGGAGGAGCAGAGAGAATTGGCGACAAAAATCACAAAAGATTTAGCCAAGAAGCTGCCAGAGCAGCCAGAGAGTTCTGATGGTCAAGTCATTCAGAAGATACCATCCCAGTCTTCTGAAAAAGCACAACCAGAACAATCAGAATTTGGGATTTCTGAGACCATGTTGGCTGCAGTTCAGGGACTGATGAAAGAATTAAGGACTGATAGAAGAGCTGAAGGCACCGGAATAAAGGAATGGTACTGTGCGGAAGTTTCCGACTCTCAACTTCTGATAACCACTTTGATCATGAGAGGGAGGAAATTCATGTCAAAATTTGTGATAGAATTCAGAAACTCACAATTGAGCTAGATGACATTAGAAAAACTTTGCATGAAGCAGCGAAATTCATCAGATAGTGAAGGAAGGCTGAGGTCATGAGGCAAGAGCAGTTGATTTGGCCATTGTCAGAGATGATGAAGTGCCGGTGATCCAGGTAGATTATAAGGTTAGAAAACAGTGGGAACCACTATCTGGTGTCATACTAGATGGAGGAGCATGAGTAAATATCATGGGGACACACCTTCAACAAAGAATGGGTATCACAAACCTGAAACCAGCACTTTTTAAAGTTCGAATGGCAGATCATCGAGTGGTGCAGGCAACATGAATGACAGATAGTCTACAAATACGAGTAGGCAAAGAAAAGTTCAAATCTAGCTTCCTAGTACTGGACGTGCAAGGTGCATATGGAATGCTACTGGGGCACCTGTGGTTGTGAACAGTGCAAGCTATTCATGACTATGCTAATCAGACTCTAACAATACAAGGTGTCAATAGCAGAATTCAGATTTAGACAAACAACACTAGGAGCTGGCGAAAGGAGCTGTGACAAGAAGAGCTTTGCCAGAAGTATAAGGTGAGAAAAATTGAGAGGATGCTAGTGGCAATGAATATTTTTTCATTAGCTGAAATAGACCTTAATGCAGTCTTACTGGACAAAGATCAGGCTGAAAAGAGAAAGAGGCAATTTCCAGATCAGTTCACGGAATTGAATTCTGGGGAATGATTAGTTCAGCTAACTGGGAGACCAGAAGACCCAGTTGATTGCAATATACCAACGGCTTCTGAACAAGAATATTCTGTAGACGACACTGAAATTTAGAATAGTGGTTCAGAGCTCAGAGGACCGTCTTGGAATTATGCTAAGGAGTCAACGAAACGAAAAGGTGGTGGGCCCAACTGGTTGCCTCCAGATGATCAGGAAATAGAGGAATGGAATCTGGGTTTAGAGGAAAATCCTAAAATGATCAAAGTCAACAAGCATCTGTATCTAATAATGAAAGAAAAGGGTTGACACGCATTTCAACACTACAAAGATGTGTTTGCATGAGAATATACTGATCTCAAGGGAGTAGATCCAGAGATATGTCAACATCGAATACCATTGAGACCAGATGCTAGACTAGTACGGTTGCAAAGGTACAGAATGAATCCCAATTATGCCAAGAAGGTCAAGGAAGAGATTGATAACCTTCTGAAGGCTGGATTCATTATTGAAGTAGCCAATAGTGATTGGTTATTTCCCATTGTGGTGGTACCTAAGAAGAATGGAAAGCTTCAAGTCTGTGTGGATTATTGGAAACTGAATGCTCAAACCATCAAGGATCCATTTCCTTTACCCTTTACGGACATGCTGCTTGATGAAATTGCAGGTTATGAGATGTATAGCTTTATGGATGGTTATAGTGGTTATAACCAGTTATAGATTGCTCCTGAGGACCGGAGTAAAACGACCTTCATTCAGGAGTGGGGAGCATTCATGTATCTGGTGATGCCATTTGGTCTTTGCAACGCTCCAACGACTTTTCAACGATGTATGATGGAAATATTTAGTGAATTTCTCCACCGATTCTTTGCTACGTTCATTGTATATTCAATAGAGGAGAAGCATTACTTTTTCTGGAAATGGTTTTCCAGCGCTCTCAAGAAAAACGCATCTGTTTGAACCCGTTCAAATCTATTTTCTTGGTTTGGAAAGGACAGCTATTGGGACATGTAGTGTACAGGAATCGTATAGAAATGGCCAATGACAAGATTTAGTGTGTTCAACAGGCCAAGGCTCCTTGTAATGCATCATAGTTAAGTTCTTTCTTGAGATATATCAGTTTTAATAGAAGATTTGTGCACAAGTTTGCTTCCCAGGCATTACCTTTGTATGAACTCACAAAAAAGACCAGCAATTTTAGTTGGACTGCTGAATGTGAGGAAAGTTTTCAGAGTTTAAAGAATGCAATTATCAGCAAGCCAGTACTTCAACAACCGAATTGGGATGTCATTTTCATGTACACGTAGATGCTTCAGGACTGGCGATGGGAGCAATATTGGATCAGCCTAAAAGCAGAACTAATTATCCAGTATATTTTGCCAGTCGAAGATTTAGTTAGGTTGAACAAGGATATACCACTACTGAAAGAGAAGCCTTAGGGATGGTTTTTAGCACTACCAAATTTAGACACTATTTGCTGCGCAAGCTATTTCATTTTTATATGGATCATCACGCATTAGTACTTTTGATCAACAAAGTCATTATTCAAGGCAGACTGATAAGATGGATGATGTTCCTGATGGAATTCGAGTTTCGCATTTTTCATAAGCCTGGTAAAATCCATTGTGGCGTTGATTTCTTGTCTAGAAGTACAGATGGCTACTCTGAAGCATCTTTGAGGGATGGGCCAGTGGATATAGAGCTATTTCATGTAACAGCTGAAGAAACAATTGATCCAGCATTATATGATGTATATCAGTTTCTTTCTAAGGGAGAATTTCCAGACAATTGGACGCAAAATCAGAAGAAGGTGCTGATTATTAAGAGTCTGAAGTTCACTATCATTGGCGGATCACTTTATAGATTGGGAGTAGATGGAGTTCTTTGAAGATGTGTACTATGGAAGGCAGAATGCAAGTAATTTTAGAGCACATAATGGGGATTCTGGAGGACATTTCTCTACTGATATCACTTACAAGAAAATTTTCCAGGCAGGTTTGTGGTGGCAAACTTTAATCGCTAATGTTAGAAATTTTTGTAAAACATGTGATATATGTCAGAGGATGGGTAGACCCACAACAACAGACATGACTCCTCTAACTCCAGTTCAGCCACTGGGAGTGTTTATGAAATGGGGTCTGAATTTTATGGGTCCATTCAAGAAAATTACTCCAAGTAAGAATAGGTATATATTGATGGCTACTTGCTATGTCACCAAATGGGTGGAAGCTAAAGCTCTTTCCGACAACACTACGAAGTCCACTACTGTGTTCTTATTTGAAAACATCATTTGCCTATATGGATGTCTTGTGGAGATTGTATCTGATCAAGGAACACACTTTATAAATGATACTATGGACATTTTAATGGAAATTCTCTCAGTAAAACATCGGAAATCAACACTATATATTATGCTTGATGCAATGGGAAAGCAGAGAGCATTAACAAAACTGTCAAGACCATTCTCACTAAGATTGTGTAGAAGGAAC
Organism: Adiantum capillus-veneris; assembly: GCF_014529385.1. NCBI lineage: Eukaryota > Viridiplantae > Streptophyta > Polypodiopsida > Polypodiales > Pteridaceae > Adiantum > Adiantum capillus-veneris. Next base: position 157,329,484 of record NC_140946.1, read on the forward strand.
CACACCAGTGGGATCTAAAACCGTAGACTGCTCTCTGGGCATATAGAGCAGCCTATAAGGTCACCACTGGACTAACACCATTTAGAATGGTACATGGCACTGAAGCTGTTGTGCCTATGGAGTTTGTAATTCCCAATCTTAGGATGGCAGTGGAGTATGGTTCGGATTTTAATCACAATCTAAATGATGGGGCCAAAATCAAGCTATACTATTCCAATGACAAAGAGACTTCCAGGCATCAGGATACTTGTAATCTGAGAGCTGAAAACCAGGAAAATTTAGAATCAGTTATTCTAAGCCTGTTTCATGTACAACCAGTACCAAAGCCAGTCAAAGAGGTAGCTCAAGGGTCAGAAAAGTCCCAGTACGACAAAACTGTGTCAGTAGCAGAATCTGGAAAGTGTCAGAACTAGTATCAGTTTTTATGGGAAAAAGGGCCAGTTGGACCATCAAAAGAGAGTATTAGCCAATGCATGTATGCCACGTCATTTGCAGTGCACAAGACTCTAGGAACGGTAAGTAGTGGAGCTTTTATGACGCAAAATAAATCTCCTGCATGATGTTTGCCTGCTGTCGCACATTTGCCATTACCATTGCCAAGCTTTGAAGCTTCGTCCCTGCAACCACAGACTTCTTCCTTGGAAGCAACAGTCGATTGCTGTTTGTCTCTACCCAACACATCTAGATACGGATTTGAATATTCGGGTAAGTCTTCTTCTTCTTCCACAGAGGCATCGTCTTCACCTTGTATGGGCCGAAGAAAAATGTAGGATAAGATGCAGGACACTATAGAAGAGAATCAAGCACTTATCACCTCTATCAAAGCCTCCCTACCACTCATTCCCCATAGTAATATACAATGGTATGTGTTTACTGATCAAGAAAAAGCGCTGCTACGACTGTGGGATTTGCATGTGGTGGTGCAAGCTACAAGAATAGAGTTTAACACAGCCATCATTAGGCAGGTCCTCATTCCTTCAATGCGAATGAAGGTAGTGCTATGGTGTATGGAATGAAAGTGTCAGCAACTCCGGACAACATTGCATATCCTTTCAAGATGCCAAATGATCCAAAGCCAGCTGTGGCAACTGTAGAGCAAATAAGTGCAGCTCTGAAGGAAGATGATGCAGCCAAGAAAAAACGTAAGGCCAGTGCACAAGGGGTTGTTCCAGTAGCAGGTCTAGATGTTCCAAATTGCTTACCAGTTTGTGGTTGAAGCTATGAGTCTGAAGAACAACCCCACATATGTTTCAGAAAAGTTGTTTGCTATGTTACTGGCAAAAAGATTGGATGCCAAGGCTTCAATCGACCTATGTCAGATTCAGTCTCATAATGTGCTTCAGCAGATCGCCAAGTTAAAGTCTTAGACTGTTTTTAAAGCCTGGTATGTCTGGCAGTTTCTCTATTGGGCAACTTCCCCATATGCTCATCATCAAGTACGGATGGCGTGGAGTCAAAAACCCATCCCAGTGACTAACAATGTTGACTTATCCTCTGATGAAGAAAACCCAGGAACTCAGCTGGCTCTTACTGGTAAGAAGAGAAAGGGCATGCAGGAGGACGCTAGCAGCTCTAGAGACCAAAAACTACATTGGCTAAGAGCAGTGCTCTCTTAAAGTAGCTAGAAAGTCAGGTCAAAATTGTGTCTACTAAAAATATCCAACATACCAAACTTTAGCCGGCCAGATAGACCAGCCTGACAGGACCAGTGCTCATAGTTGGCAACCCACACTGATAAGGGAAAAGGTCCAATGCCTACTAGCCCCTTGGTAATTCTAGTATCCCTTTCAGTGATATGGCTTTGGCCTTGACCAAGAAGGACAGAATACATTAATTGCAGACTCATCCTCTCAAAGGAGGATTAATCCTGCACAAACCTAATTATACTACACTACTATATATGGCTGTTGTTACAGTTTTTGAGCCAGTGGCCTCTGACCTTGCAATGGTTAATGATGGTTGCTCAATGTTAATCCAGTCATCCTAGAATAAGATTGTCCATGCCTTGGGACAAATGATGGATGCAATGACCAAGTTACAACTGGACCAGTTGAGCAGCAAGTTGAGAAGTTAAAAGAAGATATGGGGGCACAGTCCTTGAGGCATAGTGTTCTTGAAAACCATTCAGCCAGGACGATTCATATGCTGGAAAGTAAGCTAACAAAAGAATGAGTTTGAGATGAGGCAATTGAGAGAAGAAAAGGTAGAGGCTGAGAGGGTTGTTGACAGATTTGAAAATATGCTAAGGATGAAGACAGTTGAATTCAACTCATTACTAACCAACCACACTGCATTGAAAACCTCTTTAAGAGAAAGATACATATATAATAATTTGGCTGATATATTGAATCTAGATGGAAATGCAGTCTTCAATATGGATAATCTCAGGGCGCTCATGGAAACCATGCAAAGTGATTTGCAGGATAAACTTTTTGAGTATAACAGTGCTTTTGGCAAATCAAGCCATTATGGACTATATTGAGAAGCAGAATGACCTTGATGAGGATTCTGAGAAAGCAAAAGAGAAGGATGAAGAGGAGGAGGATGAACCAGCAGATAGGCACAATGATGATAATGACTCTCCTCCATCTCCACCTCTAGGATCTAGTGCTGGTGGATCAGCTACCACAGGGGGCAGTCAGCCCAACACGGACCAGCCAGACCAGGATAAGAATCAGTAGTGGAGAGATCAAGGGACTAAAAATCAGCAAACAGGCAACACTGAAGACTCCCCAGCACACCAGCCACAACACTGTGCAGATGAGAAAGGGAAAGATAAAGTTGTGACTGAAACTCTGGAAGATGATGAGCAACTTTCACTACAGCTCATCACACTAAACAAAAGGCTAAGACATCAACAAGCTCCAATAACCAGGATGTACTTGGAGGATGATGTTCTTCTTTTTGATTTGGAACGTTTTCAGAGGTTATATGTTGGCGCCAGAGAAATGGTTCAGCATTGGAAATCAACCACCTTACATGATCAGGAAGTGTGCCAACTGCCTGAGCATCCTAGCCGAATTCAGTTGCTAGAGAGAGTACTTGAATGGGTACTAACCTTTGATGATAAGCAGGCTAATGTACACTGGCAACGACAATCTACTATAGATTGTCATTCCTTAGCCATTGAATTAGAGCTCCTGCTTGGGAATAGGCCCACATACAAGTGTATAAGAGAGGCTAGAAATCAATTGAAAGAAGTCCTACTGCAAATGCAAATTGCCAGAGGAGTCCTGGACCAGAGGGTATAAGCTATGATTGAAGATCAAGCTTCCAGTAGTAAGGGACCACAAACTCAAATGACAGTAGGGGCACATGCGACGGCTCTCCAAAGTTTGTTCTAGCTAGTTAGAGTCACCAAGAAGATGATGAAGCAGGAGAACCAGACTGTTCTAAATTTTTTAGAATTTGAACCTGATTCCCCAGTTCTCCTGTATGACTTGCCTGCTAGGGAAGCTAAGCTGCCTAGGTTTTTTCTAGCCTTGTATCCTCAACATCTAGAACCAGTGGATCGGCTTACGTACTATAACATCACTGATGATCTTCAGGATTGGTATGAGTGATCCACTGTTGAATGGAAAACCTGGCAGTCGTTGATCAATGATGCTCTCCAGTTAAATGATGTTCTGGAACTAAAAGATGAAATGCGAAGGATCAAGCTCTGTATGGGGCAATGAAAAATTCCAGCTTAAAGGTCTTACCAAGATCAGAAATCAACTGCTTCAACTCACTGCGGAGTCCTCTAAAACTCTTGAAAAGGATATTACGACTAAACCACATATGGGGCCACAGTACAGGGAAATGGCTGAGATACTCTTTGAAGCTAGGATTAAAACAGATCAGCCTCTCTTAGAAGGATGGATCCACACAGCTTTGCATTGTCATAAAATGGCCAGAGCCCGCGTTTGACAAAGGGTAAACACACGCTCTATGATCCCGACACCAAAACCTATCATCCTCTCACGTCCAATGAAATTGAGATGACCACAGAAAGGTGGGATCAGCTTGAGCAGGAGGCCATTTACAGACTTATCCAGAAGGACAATGCTGGCACTGGGACTTCTGAGACACCAAGACGGACGAAGGGAAAGAGGAAGCGGGTTTAGTGGAAGGACACTGGGTAGTTCCATCTTAGAATTAGACGTTGGATTTTTCAAGTCAATCTTAGAATCAGACGATAGATTTTCCCAATGAGGCGCTGGAATTTCTTTGGCTAGACACCCTTGGAATTACAATTATAGGGGTGTCAAGCACTCAACAAGCATGAAATATGGCGTAACGCTAGCAATACCAGTAAAGCTAGTAGCCTCAGAGTGGTACTATCATGAAGAACATAGGCTAACTCAGGAGGAACATTGGCCAACTCACCAAACAGACAAATGGGTTTAGGGTTTAGGGTTTGGCACTCAACCAGAAACCAGATGGATTCCTCAACACCATTTCAGAATCTGGCGGTGAGTTTTTCAAAAAATTTGGAGTTATACCAAGATTCAAGAAAGGAGGGAATGATGTAGAAGGCAAAGATGGCTCCAAAAGGTGGGAACTATTTCCTGGAAGCCGGACAGTGGATTGGTCACACATCAATAATTACCATGACAATTACTACAATAACTTCTAGAGGCTATAAATAGACCCATTACTTTGTAATTGGGATGCTTGTCTTTTGGACTTCTTACTCCTTAGTTCTCTTGGTTTAGCTTCCTGAGTAGTTCCTAAGCTACAATCTCTTCGCCTGTAACTCCACTTTGTAATCATAACTACTATAGTCAATTGAGCTTCAGTATGATATACCTTGTATTGCTTATTCATGAACTATGAATCTGAATCTGTCTGAAACTGTAAACACTTTTCCAATCATCCAGTCTATTTCTCATTCCAGTATAGTATTTCAGTTCAATTAACTATTTCAGTCCAGTTTTCACCTTCTATCCCAGTTTCTCTGACTAAACTGATGACTTACCAGTAGCTGTAAATTCTAACACTAGAATCAGCTATTTGAAAGAGATCAACTCCAATTCCAGGGCGACACAATATGTTTTAAAAAATATACTCTTCACTTAAAAAGTTGTGTCATCCATATGCAAAAATAGACCACTTGGACGATTGTCTGAGTGCTCTATTTTTGCATACGGATGACACAATATGTTTAAAACATTATACTCTTTACTTAAAAAGTTTTTTCTTTGCTATGAAGAAATAGAGCACTCGAACGGCTATCCGGGTATTCTATTTTTGCATACAAGAAACACAAGATGTGTGAAAAAACATCTTCACTATGTTTTGTCTTGGCTATGTGAAAAAAAGCACACGGACGGGTATTTGAGTGCTCTATTTTTGCATACGAGAAACATAAGATATTTAAAATAATATATTATAAATTCACCAAGTTGTGTCTTCACTATGCAAAAATAGAGCACTTGGACAGATGTTTGAGTGTTTTATTTTTGCATAGAGATGACATAAACACAGAAAATAAAATGTTACAAAAAGAAGCCGAATTAAATTACTTACCTTTATGTTTCCTTAGGAACATTTTGAACTCTTTAGCTTTGGAATCTATATAAAAAATTTCACAAAACACGACGGATTGATCTAAAAATGTTATATATAGCCGCTTTGAAAGCTATGAATAGAATGTCAATCATGCCAATCATGCACCTCGAGATACGTTCCCAACGGTCAAATCCATGCACAACAATTAAATCCATGCATCATAAATTGTGTTAGTTCAAATTTTACCTAGGTAATTGTGCACTCCTATATATAGAGTCGCTTGCACCCAAACAAGATTCTTGCAATTTTTTTTCTATTAGCTCCATTCTTCTCTCCACTCCACAAAGTCAATTCAAGTCGACTTACATTGGGCCTTCTTCTATCGCTTCACAGAGTCAATTTAAACCGAACCTTCATGTTTCTCCAAATTTTTCCTCGTTTTCTCAATTTAAATAATTGGATTGGATTCTCATTATAAGGTAATCACTTGTAATATTAATGCTTTTTTAGAAATTTTGTTAGTTTTTTTCACAGCATGTCGTCGCTATGCAAAAACAGTGTAGCTGAACACATGTTCGACTACACTGTTTTTGCATAGGGATGACATAAAGCTTTTGTTCTTTTTTTTATAATGTGTCTTCCTAATGCGAAAATAGTGTAGCCTAGATGTCTGTCCAAATACACTATTTTTGCGTAGAGGTGACATAAGTGTTTTGGTTTTATCTTTTCTTTTACAGTCTTTCTAATGCAAAAATAGTGTGACTAGCCGACTATACTATTTTTGCATAGAGATGACACAAAGGCTATTGTTTGACTTTTTTGGGTAGTGTCTTCCTATTGCAAAACTAGTGTATCTAATTACATTGCTTTCGCCTAGAGAAGACACAAGTGTTTTTGTTTGACTTTTTTTGGTAGTGTCCTCTCTATGCAAAAATAGAGTAGTCCCTCACACTGGCTACACTATTTTCACATAGAGAGGACAAAACTGCCAACTTTTAGATTGTGTCCTTTTGATTTTATAATTTTTATTTTGCAAGGTCTAAGATATTTTGTTGAAGAAAAACAATAGTGACTCTATGTCTATATAATTTTCTCCTTTTAGGTCTAGTCTATAAATATGGCAAGGAGCACAAAAATTGCAAGGAAGGTTCATAGAAAAAATGTCAAACCAAGAGATGTTGGAACGCCAGTTGATTTCAAACCAACAGGCAAAGGTGAGAGATCAAGGGTGGTCAAAGGTGAGAGCTCACAAGGAGATAAGGGAACTGCATTCTCTAAGCAACATGCCAAAAAGGGAGTTGGTATGAAACTCCCACCTATTAAGAAAGGAAATTCTCACAGAAGGTGAGATGCTTGAGGGAGATAAGGAGAGCACAAAAAGCTCTAGCGATTGCAATTCCAAGGCTTCTTTTTCAAAGGCTCTGTAGGCAAATAACAGAGCAGTTTAAGATTGATATGAGATGGACAAGAGGTGCCTTGGCATGTATGCAAGAGGCTATTGAAGTCTTTTTAATTGAGCTCTTCCAACTTTGAATACATATGTGCAGCCCACTCTCACAAGGTCACACTTATGGACAAGGATATGGTTATCTTGAGGTGATTAAGGTACAGATTCAAGAAAATTCTTAAACTAGTACCTCTGCAAGATGAGAAAACCGTCAACATTCTCAACATACCCCTATCTAGAAGGGCAAGAGAGCTTGAAATGTTGATTGAGAAGTGTTAACTGAGCCGATGTCAATTAACAAAAGCTGCTAAAGATAAAAGCCATACAAAGGCATATCAAAGACAAATGCGAAGAAGCCATAAAGATTGGAATTACACATTTTTACATTTTCCAAAATGGTCATGTATTGTAATTTCTTGATTTATTTTAAGCGAGGGTTTCCAATCAACGAGCAAAGAAGACCGGGCAAAGCCAACTTGCAAGCAAATATAATCAACACACTTCACAAATTGATGTGAGTGCAAGGTATATTGAAGACATGATGAGCTACCCGTTCAAGAAAACCATCACAAATCACCTTATCATCAATTCTACTTCTACCCACATCTACAAGATGTTTGTGATAACCCATATGAATTGCATGTTTATTGACAAATTTTTCTCCAATGGGATGTACTAATAGATGATTGACACATCACATGCAATGATGCATTCTGGCATTTGACGACAATGGAAACACATCAGTTTGCCAAACTCTAGACCAATCAATCCTTTCTGAGGTGCTCATGCCCCTCCATTGAGTTTCAATGCAAAGATTTGTCCTAACGATATAGCTGCAATTTACATTAACACACCACACAAGGTTGCAACACCTACTAAAGAGCACTACACATTTAAATAAATCACTTATAATGCAAGTCACATATTTTGTCCAAGAATTCCCGTCAAATCTTTGTTCCATACCATACATGCTTATCACATTGTGGTGGCATCTCAAAAGAAACGCTCCCGCATCTCTCAATGATTCATGTCTACCTATCTCGCTTTGTGTCTACGTCCCATCACTCCATCTCTTGTCGACTCACTTCATCTTACTTAGCTTAAATATTTCCACCTCGTCCACTTTAGAGCACCTTCCCATATGCCTATGAAAATCCCCTGACATAACAAGGTCGAATAAAAAATGTAGGGCACCCTACCGTAAGTGGATTCATTCCCATAAACACCGTTGCTAACTGCATCCACCAGTAACTAGCTATGGCAAAGCAAATGACGTGGACCTGAATTCAATTGTAAAAAACCCCACCTTTGCTATTCACAATCAAATGCCAACTCCACTCAGCTGAGACAGACTTGCACCTTCCTCCACTCCTATTGTGTGTCGCTCCACATCCTTCCAACTATCCAGTCCATATGGACGGCGTCTCTTGGTGCTTCTTCAATGTATGTTGACCGAGTATTTAGCATGCACGATGTACCTTGCAGGAAGTAATACTCATTTACATGAAGATTGCATGATCATTTATTCTCTGTTCGGAGTATTGCAAAGAAGCATTTGCAACATCCAATTGCACTTGAATTTTTTGAGCTGACAGGGATGTTGTAAGAAGCTCATTTGTAACTTCTGTCAGCTGCTCGTCTTTTGCTTTGCAAGCATCGGATAACTTGGTGAGCAGATCACCTAACTCTTCCATTTACTTCTGCTATCTATCTCTAGCTAGCTGATGCTATTCAGCTTCTGCTTTCATCTCCTGCACTTGCCTCTGAAGATCGGTGATGATTGTCATTCTGTCTTCTAACTATCCTTGGAGAGCGTCAATCACCATCTCAAGCTCTTTAGACTTTGTGCTACGGCTAAGTGCTGCTGATAGGAGTCTCTCCGTCATATCTTGCATCTGTCTTGCATATTCATTTACTTGCAATATGACCTCATCATTTGACTGCCAATCCTCCTGTCTTGCTAGCTGAGTGGATGTGCCTACAGCCTCATGTGTGTCTTTCTGCTGCGTCATAGCTGCTGGTTCTTCTTGCGTGGAGGTAGAGGGTTGGTCTTTTTCTTTGTCATCCTGAGGCCTTGTGGATGCCTCGACTGTTTCTTGTTGTGTGGAAGTAGAGGGTGCTGGCTCAAACTATGTAGTCTCTTCAAGTGCAGGGCTCACTTCCTTCTCTGGCTCAAGTTCTTTCTGTTGCTGCTGCTCCTGTGTAGCAGTGGCCTCTTGTGCAGTGGTAGCCTCTTGTTCTGGCTTTGCTTCTTTATCTTTTTGTTTCTCTTGCAGGTTAGCCTCTTGTGCAGATTCCATTTCTTTGGTGGACTCAGATTCTTTGGCTTTCTCTTCTTCAGATGATGCTGGTGGGATTGGCATGGGATGGTCCTGTTGTTCTGTAGGCGGTGAGGTGGGTCTGGGAGTCTCATAGCCTTGTTCTTGGGCTTCTTCCCTTGCCATTTCTTCAGCTCGTCTTTGTTCCTCTGCCTCTTTGGCTTTTCTAGTCGCTTCTTTGGCTTCTTTCAGCTTGAGGGCTTCGACTTCTTGGTACATTTTTTCCAAAGTCTCAGTGGGGTCTTCAGCCTCTTTTCTTGTGTGATGCTTTGTTCTTGGGCCTTTAAATCCGCTTGACACCCATTTCTCTGGGTCCTTCCCTTGTGCTTGTTGGCTGTGCTGGTAGGCGTGTTTTTCTCTTTCAAAACGAGCTTGTTTTTGCGGGCTCTTCTTGGTGGGCGGCCACAACTTTTCTTTGCATTTCTTCTCTTCTCGCTCTCTTCTCCTCGTTATCAGAGCTCTCTTATGCTGTGCCTTTTCGGAAAGCTGATTCTTCATCGAATTTATAAGATCTTTTTCCTGACCTTGTAGCTCTTGGAGATGGTTGTGCTGCCAATATCTAGGTGTTTTGGTCAGGGGCAGGTGGTAGATTGTCGGCCCTGCCGATGACATGGTATGCTATCCTCGTCAAGACTTCTGGCGCACCCAATTAAGTGATTTTTCCTTCTTTCTTGGTGCCCTTCAAGGTGGTCAAGACATACTGAGCGTGGTCCACTGGTTTCCTTGTTGTTGATTTGAGGACTTGGGTAAATGTGGTGGCAACTGTGTGATTCGGCGTGGTGTACCTTGGTTGCCTTTTTGCCAAAAAATGGAAGTGCTGATGGTATAATCTGGTTGGGTCTTCCACCTGTTTGTGATTCAAATCTGCAAAGGTAGCCACGACGCTCTCTTTGGTAGAAGTCCCTACTGTTTTCCTGTCCCTTGCTCTCATGGTCATTCCCTTTGTAGGAAGTCTAAGTGCTTCTGTCACTATATCTTTAGTTATGACCACTTCGACCTTGTTTCCCTGAGTGTCAGATATTTGTGCGGTTCCATCTTCTTTAATTGTGGATAGAATCTTGTAAGCTTTCTGAAAATCCACTCCGCAAGGCTCATGTTTGTAGAAATCTTTGAGTCCAAGCTTGCGGGGCTGGCTTCTTTGGTCTCGGGCTTTGTGGCAACATCATAAATTTCTTCAGGTAGGAGTTGCAACTCCACCTGATGCCCCTCTTCACTCTTGAATTTGTCGGTGAAGACTGTAGTGTGATGCTCTTCTATCTGTTCTCTGGAGAGGTATGCTGCCTTGGTTGCTTTGACTGAATTAGGGTCTAGTTGATAAGCGGGCAGTTCCTGCAACTTATCCTTTTGGTTGAGCTTCTTGTTGGCCTTCCTGCTTCTTGCACGGCTCCTGCTCAGTGAATAGAGTGCAAAGTTAGCAGATTTGTCGGAATTTTCTCTAAAATGTCCTTTAGGATGAAATGCTAACAATTTTGGTCCAATCTGTTTCAAATCAATTTGTGAACAAGCATAGATGCATAAATACATGCAAGGAACAAAACTGTAAAGTCAAAACAAATTTTTGCAACCAAAGTAAATAATCGCGATTATTTATAGCTGAGCAATTTTTTTAACTTTTTGCAAACTTGGCTTCATAGGCTTTGAAGTATATACCAAATACATACTCTGAGTGAAATATGGGCTCATTTGGATGCATAGGGTGAAAATGGTACTAGATTTTGGCTTTAGTTCTCTGAAACAGTAGATATAAAGGAAATTTGAGATTTTGAGCTCCAAATTGGTTCAAACTTGGCTAGTGGGCTTAACCCATCATGTACTTTGGATGCATGATCGCAAAATATCCAAACTTTCCAATTTTGGCTAGAAAGTAAATAATCGCGATTATTAACTTTTCTTCCAAAATTAACATTTTTTGTACAAAATGGTTCTAGACATTATATAGACCATGTATATGAGATATAAAGTGATTTGAATCAAGAAATGTTGTCCACAACCCAAAAATTGGCTTGCAAAGACTTCTTTGCTTTTTTTGAAAATTTTGGCATGTAATAGGTGTGTACACATGATAGGTGAGGTGATGTGACAATTTCCAAGCAAAAATGATGCAAAAGTGAATAATTGTGATTATTTACAACAGCGACAAATTCTTTGCAAAACTTACAACTTTTGACCTAGACATATTCTATACACCTAAAACAAGTCCTAAATTGAATTTGGTCAAGTTTGGTCATGCTGGCATCACTTTGTGCTTTGTCGACTCTGAAATCACCATTTTTTGTGACTACACTGTCTATTGGGTTGGTCAATCAACTTTGAGGCTTTGGACTTGTCCGCAACATAGTCGTGAAGAACCTATCCAATTCTGGCTCATTCGGAGTCAGGTTGACCCCATATGTCGAATATGACGCTTTGTAGCCTTCGAGCCGTTTTCTGCTTTTCGAGGGCTTTGCTTGATTGATTTCACCAAATCAATCATATACATTGTATATGAACCTCGTAGGCAAGCGATCTGTGGAGTCAGATCAGAATTCTGGCATTTGCCAAAAACCTAGCTTTTCTACTGGGGACCCCCTTGACCCTTGCCGAATGGTCAACTGATGATATAGAAAGGTTCTATTATGTTAGGGCATGCTATAGTTCAAATCCCATCTGATTTGGTCGAGCTGACAGGCCGCTATGGTCAATTTTTGGTCGTAGGTCTTCGTGCACTGCTCGGTTTCTAGATTTTTTTCTAGGGCTTTAGACTAGCTATCGGTCGTACAAAATGGATCATTGACGAGTAAAGAACTTAGCCCTCATGTTTCGTGTGAGACGGTGCTGAAAATGGTCAACTGTGGGCTCTGGAAAAGTCGCGCGCAAGAGGTCGAAATCTCTCTCTCTCCAAAGGCTGCAACTGGAAATCAGGTGGTTTTAGCCTACCTTGGATATCTATACCCGGACTTCTCGAACCAAATTTTCCCCAGATTCCCTTGTTAGTTCTATTAGGCCGTGAAATCTATGTTAGACTCAAAAATTTTCCTAATCGGATTCATATAGCTCATTCTGCAAGAATTTTGCAAAAGTAGGCATGGTCGCCTAATTTAGGCTTCCCGCTTCCATCTTCTGATTTCATTGAAAATTTTTGTGCTTGTTTGCCTTGTCTTTCTGATCACCATCGTGTCTTCTGTTTTTCCATCTGAGCTTTCTTGCTATTTATTATTAATTTTTGACGTGTTTATTTAAAAAAATCAAAGAAAATAGCAAAATGCTCTAAAAAGTAAAGTGAAAATCCAATAATTAAGAGAATCCATTGAAAAACACAGCTTTATTATTTTTTGTTGGATTTTTCTATTTTTAAGTCTCATTATCAATAAAAATGATAAAAATTACTCAAAAAGGACTATTTTTTATGAATTTTTGATAGCATATACACTATTTACACTCATCGGGAAGATATTATCAATGAATTTTTCCTTGATGATGAATTATAAGGGCATTATTAGGAAATTTTGCAAAAAATCACACGTTAACATCGAACTTTTTCCTCCCTCTTCAAACATTGCCCTCAATTACTTAGTACTTAGTGCCCTTCCACCCCTCCTAGATGGCATACTCCGGGACGACTGTGTGCATGGGTTGAACAATTGTGTCTATGCATAGCCGTGGTTGGCTCTACCATGCTATGAAGATCAATGCAATTCAAACCAATATGCTATGCAAGAGCTGGGTCTTGAGTAATTAACTCAAGGGTTTCCGATGTCGAGGTTTGCGGCTGATGTCTTCCGAAAATCTTGTAGCTTGTGTGCTCTCTGTTTAATTGTACTATCAGGATGCTTTAGCACACTGATTGCTTCAGCTGTTGGTAGCACTTTTGTTTGTTGTCTATCTTTTTCTCGCCATTGGTAGCTTGGTCTGCTTGGTGCTGTATGATGTGGTGGAGTCTTTTGAGACTTAACTCGCCATTGCTTGATTGGTTTTACAGTTTGTGGAGAAGATAAGTGCTCCTTTTTCTTCCAAACCATTTTCATGTTAGGTTCCTTGCTTAGAGATGCTCGTCTCTGTGTTTTAACCCTTGGAACCTTCTTTTGTTTTGTCAATGAAGTTTTAGGCACTCGGATCGGAATCGGTTTATCCTTAAGCTGTGCTTTTGGTACCCAAATTTGCCTGACTCCTTGCATGCTACTTGTAGCATTTGATTGTCGAGGGGATGGAGAAGATTGACTACTTTGTGGTTTGGTCTGCTGATAGCTTCTTTTCCATTCCTCCTTGCTTGGTGCAATTGGAACAATGAGTTGCCCTCCTTTAGGTGATAGCTTTAGCTGATTTGTATCCCAATATGGTACTGCTTTGTATGTTCGTATCCAAGGAATTCCAAGAATCATCGTCTCATTCATGTGTTCATCTATTAAGCATACAAATTAATGAGGACATGAACATCCATGTACTATCACATTCAAGTTGACTACTCTCAATGTTGGAGTTGGGTTCTTGTTGCATCCTTTGATTGTCGTTATTCCTACAAAGCCATCTAAGAAGCTGTAAGCTTCTTTTCCTACAACTTGTTCTAAAACATGCTCAGTTATTGGAAGAGGAAAGTTGTTTCTAATGGTAGCTTCATTCACCTTTTTGAGATTAACACACACTCGTAATTTTTCATTCTTCTTGGGTACTACCACAATTGGAGACACCCAATCTGTGCGTTCAATTTCGTAAATGAATTTGGCTTCCTTTAGTTTTTCAATCTCTTCTTTTATCTTCCTGGAAAGTGTTTCATTGTACGTGTATGGCCTTTGTCTACTTGGTTTCACATCATCTCTCATGGGTATGGTATGTTGAGAGATTTCTGGATCAACACCCTTGAGATCCTTGTAAGACCAAGCGAATATATTTCGGTATTCCTTTAACAAGCTCAACAAGAGCTCTTCTTCTTCTTCTTCTGTTAGGTCATTCACAATGTAAGCAGGTCTAGACTCTTCTCCCAGTCCAGCCAAGTCTATTTTTTTAGTGTTTTCAGGTCCTCCGTAGGACTCGCCCTGTTTCCGTAGTTCCCTAACAGGTTGTTCGACTATGATTTTCCGATCTTGGAGAGTATACTTCTTGTGATGTGTTAACCCTCGTGGCTCACGAACACCCTATCGCCTACGACGGACACCGTGACCGTATTATTTATTTAAGTAGAGTCAGGCACCGGGCTTGTCGGTCCAATAGGGAAAGGTAGAGTGATCGCCGATGAGAGGCGCACTCTAACACGAACATGCTAGGGTTAGTTGGCTAAGCATGGGCGCCCAAGTGTGAATGGGGTGAGCTCACATAAAAGCCAATTAAACCTAAAATTGAGTCATTCTCTCATTGTGCAATAGAAGCTGCTCTTGCTCCATCTCCACCTTCTCCTTCACCATCTCCTTGTGTGTGTGCGTGAGAGAGAGAGAGAGAGAGAGAGAGAGAGAGAGAGAGAGAGAGAGAGAGAGAGAGAGAGAGAGAGAGAGTGAGAGTGTGTGTGCGATCGAGCGTTGCGGGGGCACGACGGCGGCGAGGCGGTTGAGCGCGGCGTAGCGGCGTCTCCCTTTTCTTCGCGGCGCGGGAATCCTTCATTCGCAACTACGCAGGAAGGTGAGTGACACACCGTTCTTCCTTGTGAGCTTGTCTGTTGATTGACTGTGTGCTAGGAGCCTTTGTGGCTCGCACACGGCGCGTAGCAAGTCCCTAGCCTTGACATTTTTGGCGCCGTTGCTGGGGAGCTGTTGTGCGTGAAGCTCCAATGGCGACCTGTAAATTGTATTGAAGCTATTTTTTATGTAGGAAAGGCGCGGCTTAAGTTTGATCATTGTTGTTATGCAAAAACAGTAGAGAAAGACACAATGTTGTTGACTGCATTCAAGTTTTTTGTGTTCTGTTAAGCTCTGTTTTGTTAGTTCTATTAAGCTCCGATTTCAGCTTACACAGTTAGCATTTCTTGCGTTTCTGCATTTTTTGCATTTTCTGGTTTGCACTGCACAGTTCTGTCAAGTTTCAATTTTTTGCATTTTCTGTGTTTTCTGGTTTGTGCACAGTTAGGCGCACAGTTAGTTAATTAAGCAGGTTAGTAATTAGGTGAACCACTGATTAGCAGGTAAGTAGGTAGGTGGGACAATAAATAGTTAGGTGAGGTCAACGCGCACCAAAACGCGTACCAAATAATATCCAAAAAAAAAAAAAAAAACTTTTTCGAAAAAAAAAATAAAAAAAATCCAAAAAAAAAAACGTGAGTGAGGGGGAGGTTAGATTTTCGAAAATAAAAAACGTGAGTTATAAAAACGGACGGGTTGGTTTGTATAAAAGTTTGATCGGGATCGAGATACGCCAAACGGTGGGCTGTAAAGCATAGCGCGTCCCTCCTAGCGATACGCTCGTTTCGAGCTATCACACGGCCCATTCCACGACACGCTCTAAAAAATCTAGCAAAAAAAACAAACAAAAAACACGCAAAAAACACGCAAAAAACTAGTCACAAGGCCTCCTAGAGCAGCTTTTTGACACCTTAGGGTATCAAAAGCACATGCACTTACGCTCTGGGCGGGTGCTAGAACACGAGCATATTGAGGGTGCCTCTGTTCATACGGACACCCATTACCCATCCACGATAGGCTCTAGACCCTCAGTGGGGACACAAGGTAGCACCACCCAAGACCCTAAAATAGCCGCTAGTGATTCCTCCTCCGACTCAGAAGTCATGGAAGCATACCCTACCCAAAACACTGAGAGAGAAGGCCATGCACCTCCCGAAGCTCCACAGCCTAGTACTAGTATGTTTAGCCGTTTCATGGAAACATTAGGTAGAGCTACTCGCTCGGAACCTGATGCAAATGAAGCACACGAAGGGGGTGGGGAAGTGGACTCTCCTTTCACATCGCACGTGGACCCCACACCCCCAAAGAGTGTCCATGTGGATATCCTGCCAACTTCTTACCAAGAAGGCCCTGTTGAGCTGCCTCCTTCAGAAGTTCCCTCTAGAGTACCGTTGGTGACAAGTAAAACCACGGGGAGCAACATTGCTTCTACCTCACAAGAAACCGTTAACACGTCGACTCTAGAAGGATTGTTCATTAACGATCATTGGACATACGACCTCCACACTGAGGTGTTGACGGATCTACACTCTGGCCACGCCTACCATGTAGGATGGATAGAGATTGTACAATCCACCTCTAGTGCCACGAGCATCGAAGATCAACAGAAAATGATCTGTAATGTTATCCATGGCATTATTCAATCGGAAAGGCAAAACCGAGGGGTAAATATACTCTCAACTGGTCCCATGAGATTTCTGGATACGAGCAAGGCTCAACAACCTACTCTATCACAAATGGAGACTCCTCTAATGAGTCCCATGGACCCATCTTACGTCATTTCACCTGGGGTCTCTATGCAATCTGAGCCTCCGAGCGACAACTTTAGCTTCCCTAACTTGGCTCAACCCTCTATTAAGGAAAACACAGTGCTCACTCCAGGGATAAGCCTGACAGAGAATGTACCGATGACATCTACGGTTAGTGCAGTGCCACTACCTAGTGTCGTAGTACCTAATACTCACATGTAATCCTTGTGGCATAGATCACTTGATTGCCCAATGCCAATACTCACATGTAATCCTTGTGGCATAGATCACTTGATTGCTCAATGCCCCTATAACCCAAATGCGCCTAAAATCACACCCCTAAATTTGGTCGAAATTGCTAGTGTGACATCGCCAATACCACCCGTCGCACCCGCTTATGCGATTACACGGTCCATGCTTCAAGGGCCAGGCCATATCCTCGAAGAGAGAGATACCGCGTCAGTTATCCAAGCAAAGAAAAAGAAGACACGAAGGAAGAGGTCGCAGAATACGGGAAATTCAAAGCCAAGTTCCAAAACAAACATAGGAATAGGAGATGACCCCGTGTATATGAATGACCTCGAGGATGATTCAGATTCAGTAGAGACAATGGAGACTAGAACCAATACCACAAAGGGAAAGACCGACAAAGAAAACCGTAACATGGAACCAAATGAAAACCGAATAAGAGAAAACCATAAAGAGTCTCTGAAAACACCACAAGTGTTTCCAAATCCAATCCAAGACCCCCAAGATAAACCGTAGGGGCAAAAAGGGAAGAATCGTAAAAAGAAGATTGGGACGTACCCAAACCCAGTAGACGAGACTGAGTAGGTGAAACATCTAAGAGGTTTAGTGGAGGAGTCTCAAAGGAAACTAGAACCAGAACCCATGCATGTCAAAATTCATGACACAGTGTTTCCCACGCAAGTTCATCCACCCCACATGAACCATAGACCGTTAGCCATATCTAGTATCATCCAAGAAGGGAGTGAGGACGGGACATCAGAAAGTGAGCATACATCCTTCTTGTTGGAAAGGATGTTTAACGAAGGAATACCTGATCGCATTGAGGAATATGAGATTCCATCCTCACCAGTTCCTAGTCAAGGACCTACACCCTGCAAAATGCCAATGAATGTTGCCAAACTAGTGGAC
This sequence comes from Adiantum capillus-veneris, assembly GCF_014529385.1. Taxonomy (NCBI): domain Eukaryota; kingdom Viridiplantae; phylum Streptophyta; class Polypodiopsida; order Polypodiales; family Pteridaceae; genus Adiantum; species Adiantum capillus-veneris. Next base: position 157,347,230 of record NC_140946.1, read on the forward strand.
TTCATGTCTTCTGAGGTCCGAACCACGATCATAGCAAAGCTGTATGGAGATCCTGAGTTATTCCTTGCACTTCGAGCATTCCTTAACGGAGAGCTACGAACGGGATTACCGCAGTTTGCGCAACCAAATAGGCCTGACTCGATTATAATTGATGAGGAAAATCATGTGCAATCACTTGACTTAGATGGACACGAGTCCGTGATCGAGGTACCCATTAACGAATTAGGGCAGTATTTTGAAGGCGACGAGTCTAATGCGACCCTACCCATCACTACCAAGGGATTAACTATAAAGGGAATTCTTGATGGTGGTGCGGAAGTTAGCATCGTTACAAAAGATTGTTGGGAATCCATGGGAAAACCCCGCCTCCGTGTTACTAACATTGTGGTAAAGATGGCAAATGGTACCATAGCCAAACCTATGGGGATGCTCAAGGATCTTAAGATCAAAGTTCTAGGACACAAGGTACGACATACGTTCATTGTAATGGATTTCTCTAAACACCTTATGTCATATGAAATGATTTTAGGACGACCATTCATGAGGGAAGCACAAATGGTTCATGATTGGTCTAAAAATCATGTCTTTTTGCAATTCCAAGACTCTGTTCTTAGAGTGGATTTGGTGACTGGTAAGGTACACCCCTTAGGGAGTAAAACCATTATTGATCATCGCTCTGACACCACAGTTCACTCGGCCCCACTACAATATTGTTACACTTGTAAGAAGGATACAGACATTGGCCAAGATTCTCCTTATATGGATGTGTTACCGGGTATGACGGAATCAGACACCAACGAGGACACCAACGAGGACTCCTTTAGTGAGCCAGATCTAAATGCAAATCAAAAGCAGGTCTCAAATAAGAAAAAGAAAAACTTTAAGAGGCGTCGATATCGAGCCAATGTACGTGCTAGGATAAAAAAGAAGAGATCCTCAGCAAAATGGCTCAGTTATATAGGAGCATGTGATGCTCATCGAAAATTGGTAGACGATTGGGGTGAATATCTCCAAAATGTTATGTGGTGTAGACCACGACCCCATGACATAGCCCAATTAGAGATCATAGACAAGCCAAAGTTGAGCCGCACTGCAAGGAGGCGTCAAAACCAAGAGTTAGCTCGACAACACAAGAAAGCAGAAATGGAAGCACAGACCAAAGCACAACCAGAATCCACAGACTTGCATCCTACACCAGAACATTTCAAATCTTACACCACAGGGGAAGCAAAGGTTGTGTACACAAAAGCCCAAAGAATACCTATCGATGGGAATAATGGAATCTATGATGGTCCGGCAATAGTTAAAGAAATAGAATTAGCCGACCCCAGTGAAGAATCAAAACCTGTTTTTATTGACCAAGACCTCACAGAAGTTGAAGAGGCGGTCCTCAAAGAGCTTCTCAAGGAATTCAAGGAAATATTCGTTTGGACATACCATGATATGAAAGGTGTTCCACCTTCTGTGGTCCAACATACAATCCCTATGATTAGCACTGCGAAGCCCGTACAACAAAGACCCTACCCGATGAATCCTAAGTACGCAAAGATCATTCAAGAAGAACTAGAAAAGCTTATCAAACGTGGGTTCATATATCCTATTGAACACTCTGAATGGGTGTCTCCAATAGTTATCATGCCAAAAAAGAATGGGGAACTCAGGGTGTGCGTGGACCTCAAAAAAGTTAATGCAGCTACTAGAAGAGACCATTACCCCCTACCATATTCCGAACATGTACTCGAAAGAGTTGCAGGCAAGGAAGCTTATAGCTTTCTAGATGGGTACTCAGGCTACAACCAAATCACGATAGCGCTAGAGGACCAAGCTAAAACTGCCTTCATCACGGAATTTGGCGTGTTTGCATTTCGTGTGATGGCTTTTGGCTTAACAAATGCCCCTGCTACATTCCAACGATTAATAAACACTGCTTTTAAAGAATATTTGAGAGAGTTTTGTGAAGCTTTCTTAGACGACCTTTGTGTTTACTCTTCTTGGAAACAACATCTATCATGTTTGCGGAAGGTGTTTGAAAAGTGTAGGTTATATCGTATCTCATTGAACCCGTTCAAATGCCAATTTTGGGTCAAGCATGGAGTTATTTTAGGGCATATAGTATCTAAGAATGGTATCTCAACCGATGAGAGCAAAATTAAAGTGATTCTAGAGTTACCACCACCAACCAATTACAAGGGAGTTCAAAGGTTCATGGGACACGTGGGTTATTATCGACGGGTTATTTTATTTTTCGCTGAGATAGCACGTCCTTTGTACAAGCTTCTCATTGAATTTAAATGGACTGAAGAGTGTGACCAGGCCTATGAACAATTGAAGAAAACACTAGCAAGTGCTCCGATTTTAAGGACACCTAACTGGGATGTCATTTTCCATGTGCATATTGATGCATCAAACTTTGCTATTGGGTGTGTTCTCACTCAACCAGGAGAACATAAATTGGACTATCCCATTAGCTTTGCAAGCCGTCAATTGAACGATGCTGAAAGGAACTACACCACTACAGAGCGAGAAGGTTTAGCAATGGTTTATGCAGTAAAGAAATTTTGCTACTACCTTCTGGGAAACAAGTTTGTATTTTATGTGGATCATCAAGCGTTGCTGTATCTGGTAAACAAGCCATGCTCCATAGGAAGAATCACACGATGGTTGTTAATTCTTCTGGAGTTTGATTTCATGATTGTAGTGAGACCCGGTAAAAGGCACGTCATGGCTGATCATTTGTCTCGCATACCCAATGGTGAAGCCCCTACAGGAGTTGATGATGAATTACCCGATACTTCCCTATTCATAGTTGAGACTATGCCTGAATGGAGTGAGAACATTGTTAACTTTTTAGTTAATGGTTTTCCACCCAAGGAACTTCGTAAGGATATCGCTCGAAGGCTAGTAAAAGAATGTGAACCCTATTTTTTGATTGCCGGAACTCTGTATAGACTAGGCAAGGACGATATTCTTAGGCGTTGTGCCCGCGAGGATGAATATTTGTATATCTTGCAAGAAGCACATATGGGCGTAGCAGGAGGACATTTTTCAGGAGACCTGACTGCTAGAAAGGTGCTGCAATCAGGCTATTGGTGGCCAACTTTATTTAAGGATGCATCACTTTTTACAAAAGGGTGTGATGAGTGCCAACGTTACAAGACCACACAGCGCAAAGACAGAATGCCCTTACATCCTATTAAAGTAACCCAACCATTTGAAAAATGGGGCTTAGACTTTGTAGGTCCAATTAGTCCCGCAGCTCGCAACACTCAATCTCGATATATTCTAGTTGCTACGGACTATGTAACAAAGTGGGCTGAAGCTAAGGCTTCACAAAAAGCTGACGCGAGGACAACAGCTAAGTTTCTTTTTGAGAACATTATCACAAGATTTGGTTGCCCTTTTGAAATTGTTAGTGATAATGGTATCCATTTTATAAATGAGGTAATCAGAGAGCTTACCACGACCTTCATGATATCCCACCATAAGTCTACACCTTATTACCCGCAAGCTAATGGACAAGCCGAGAGCACCAACAAGACTCTAATCTCTATTTTAACCAAGACGGTAGAAGCTCATTGCACTGATTGGGATTTGAAGTTGACATCTGCTCTATGGGCTTATCGTACTGCTTATAAAGTGGCTATTAATTGTACGCCATTCAAAATGGTATACGGCCAAGAAGCGGTTATGCCTTGGGAGTTTGTCATTCCTAGTCTTAGGGTAGCTTCGCAAGAAGGATGGAATGGTAACCCCTTAACCGAGAGTTTGTATATCTTAGAAAAACTAGACGAAGAGAGACAGTTGGTTGTGCAAAATGCTCTTGTGGAAAAGGATAGAGGAAAGAAGTGGTTTGATCGCCATGTGAAGGACAAGGACATCAAAGTTGGTGATAAAGTCCTTATGTATGGAGTACGTAAAGAGAAGAAAAAGTTAAAATATGCTGGTAAAGGACCATATAGAGTATGTGAAATTACCCCACAAGGTACCCTTCGTGTGGAAACTCTTGATGGAGTTGAAACCATTGGATTCCTCAATGGGAGTAAATTCAAAAGATATTATGATCCTTTAAGCCAAGAAGAACTATGGGCCATTCATCAAAAGAAGGCTGCCAAAGCACAAACCGAGTTAAACAAGATACAAGCTCAAGCTGAGGCTAAGGAGCGACAACAACGTATAAGACAAAAACGAGAGGCTAACCTTGGAGTCACAAATGCATTCCACGTGGAAATCGAAGAGGATTGGTTGGACTTTGACACCCCTCTACGATACCCTATTGAGTTAAATAGTGCCTATGGAAAAGTGCTATATAACGCCTTATTGGACACGGGTGCTAAATATAATCTGCTATCCTATGGGGTGTGGTGCCAGTTAGGGAAGCCACCTCTATCTGAGAGTATTATCCAAGTCAAGGGTGTCAACAAGAAAAAAACTGCGGTTTTTGGAATCTGGCACACTTCTGTCAGTTATGACAATGGAATTGTAGCTCAAGACTTTTTGGTCATGCCTACTGGAACTATGGAGGGTAATATAAACCTAGGCCGCACGTGGATGATAGCCACCAAATGCACTATTGATTGGGGGACTGGGGGTGTTACAACGCAAAAGCCAACTCTTAGCCCTACCACTCAAGCCATAGTCTCTAAGATATTGCCTAAGGAAATAAAACCCAAGACATTGCATGTCCAGGAGGTTGAACCATACGTCCCCATAGCCCAACTCTCTAGAGCTTCAACTGATGTAGTTGAAAGAAAGCTTGAGACACACAAGAACCATCCTAATATAACAGAGAAAACATACAAGTGGGTCCCTAAAGCTTCTATAGTGAGCATGGTTGATGCAAAAAAACGGAAACCTCATAAGAACCGTCCCACTCACTCCAAGAAATGTAAAGAAACGTTGCGTTGGATTCCTAAACGACTATTGAAAGCCCAAGGATGCTATGAAGGAAATGATCAAATCTGGGTGCCCAAACGTAAAGTGTACTCTTACCTGTCACCTGGCCCATGTAAACCCAATCCTGTGGCTCCAAAACAAATTGAAAATCGCGGAAAGGAAAAAATCATGGAATGTTACACACCCGCTATAGAGCTAGTTTGGGTACCAAAGAAAGAACGATTTGTTCCACCTAGCTCAGGAACAGGGAAATCAAATGAAGCTTCTTGCTCTTCATGTAGTTCCTATACGCAAATAGAAGCTTCGACACAACCTCCACCTACCACTGTACATATCCATACAAGCACGAAAGAGTTTGCACCTCCCGGGGTAAGTTCACCACCTACAACAATGTTGCAAATAAAATCATGGGAGAGTACCTTACCACCCTTGCAACTAGATGAAACGCATAGGGCGGTTGAAAACTATTGGTTAAAGCCTTCACCCATAACAACTTGGAACAATTGGTTTCAAAAGGTGACGACCTCATTCCAAAATCTATGATCTACCCAAGGAAGGGGGGAGTGTTTGCTAACATCAATCATTCACTCGCTCCCCTCTCAACCTTTCTCCCTGACCTCTCAATTCCAATCTTAGGGAATGTATATATATAGCCTTATACTCACAAAAAACAAAAATAGTAAAGATCAAGAGCGACTAGCAACGAGAGAGCACCCTATCAGATCTTACATATAAGTCCAAATTCACCGTGTCAATTCAAGCAACACACAAAAACAACTCTTATGTTTTAAAGGCCTAACCAAATCTATCTGTATTGTCAGAAATGGCTACTTCACCAGAGGCATGCACTTCTATTTTTGATGAAAGGTACCCTTTGTCTTTTCCTCAAGTGTTCTACGTATGCTACCCTATACTTTCTTGCGAATGGGATTTGATAGAGAGCCTTCCATGTGAGAGAAATTTTGAGGAGTTAGAATGGCTGATACGTCTATGGCTAACTAGTGATCCCTACCCAGTAGCGAATGTGTCTCCAGTGGCACATGCTTATTCTTTTGCACAAGATGAGTATCCACGCATCGCGAGGTTCTTGATTAGCATGCTTGCACAAGAGGATGATGAAGAGGAACTAATAGAGACCGAGGAAGACTATGGCCTCATGGACAACGATTTTATTTATCTAGATGATGAGGATAGAAGCCTAGCCTTAGGGTGGCCACCCGGTTTATATAATATCCTCTTTCCTTGATTCTAAAAGGGGCGACAGATAGGTAGGTTAGGGGTCTAGATTGTGTTTTGAGTTTGTTTTTTAGGAGTTTTAATTTTTCACACTGACATGCCTCCTAGAGGTATAGTGCCTGTTTTTGGATGTGTTAGGTAGGAATTATATGGATCTCCATCCACATGGCTGAGGACATCTGCTTCAACGAAATGAGCCACTCCATACCTCTAGGTGTACTACTTTCCATGATTCATGTTGGTGGATATGTGTAATTGCTAATAATGATTTTTCATGCTTTGTTTGAGTGCAATAGTTGTGATTGTTATCTGCCATTATAGATGTATAAATTTGTCTTTGCTTAAGTTGATTGAACTCCAGTTTAATCTTATGGATGAGCCTGGAGATTAGGAGACCGTGACTTTAGGTTAACTCATTTACTTGACCACTAGGCCTAGCTAATAAAATTATCCGAGTATTTGAGACCTTAGGAATGTTTTAGGCAGAGAAAGGCTTGCTCACTTAAACAACAAAAAACACTAGTGCGAAAACCAAGGAAATGGAAGCAAAAAAAAAACATAAGTGCCACAAATGAAAAATCTTACGCTGGAAGAGAAATCCTGGCTTGAATTGGTACTTCACTCACATGTATTGTCTATGGTACTAGAGCCCTAGAGGTTCCCAGTGTGGGCGCTTTTCCTTGAGAAGAAAAAAACCCCGGACATACAAAATAAGCACACACGTCACATGATTGTGACCCAAAGTAAAAAAGTATTAAAAAAAATGAAAAAAAAAAAGAAAAAAAAAATTAAAAGACTTCCATTGAGCTTACAGTTAACATTTCAAGCTTTTGTTTGCAGTTGTGAGAGCGAGTTGGCTAATCAAAGATGAAAAGCATAATTAGGGAATCTTGCATTTAGATAATTTTCTTAGCTTAGCTAGTACTAGAGTAGTTGTTTTAACCTTAGTCATAGCTAACTAATTGATAGACTCACCCATAAGCTCAAAACTCTTGATTAATTAATTTACTCAAAGTGCAATTTATTTGTCCTTAATGGCAGTCTAACATTTCATAAATCTTGCATTTACTCATTTCCACATGTACTTTACATTCTCCTCATGATTTATGGCAATATAATTCCGCTTGCTAAAACAGTGACTTTGCCTTGCAGATTCAAATCTAGATGCTCTACAACATGGACATACCAAGCTTCAACTCAATAGCTTCCGAGGACGGAATCTACATCAGGAAGGGGAGCAATGTTAACCCTCGTGGCTCACGGACACCCTATCGCCTACGACGGACACCGTAACCGTATTATTTATTTAGGTAGAGTCAGGCACCGGGCTTGTCGGTCCAATAGGGAAAGGTAGAGTGATCGCCGATGAGAGGCGCACTCTAACACAAACATGCTAGGGTTAGTTGGCTAAGCATGGGCGCCCAAGTGTGAATGGGGTGAGCTCACATAAAAGCCAATTAAACCTAAAATTGAGTCATTCTCTCATTGTGCAATAGAAGCTGCTCTTGCTCCATCTCCACCTTCTCCTTCACCATCTCCTTGTGTGTGTGTGCGTGTGAGAGAGAGAGAGAGAGTGTGTGAGAGTGTGTGTGCGATTGAGCTTTGCGGCGGCACGACGGTGGCGAGGCGATTGAGCGCGGCGTAGAGGCGTCTCCCTTTTCTTCGCGGCGCGGGAATCCTTCATTCGCAACTACGTAGGAAGGTGAGTGACACACCGTTCTTCCTTGTGAGCTTGTCTGTTGTATGAGTGTGCTAGGAGCCTTTGTGGCTCGCACACGGCACGTAGCAAGTCCCTAGCCTTGACATGATGGGATGGAACACTCATTACATCCTTAGCATCCTCTTCCGTGGTTTCCATTTCGGTTGTGTATATCTCCTTTAGAGCTTTTTTCAACTCTTGATATTTCTTTTTCCGCTCCGACTTTGGTCATGAGTGGTTTCCTATCCTGTGCTTTTGCTTGAGTACCCTGCCTTGTTTTTCTCGATGTTTGAGGCATTTTTGAATTTCTGTTTGAGGGATATCAGTCAGTTATTTTGTCCTTGACACAATCATTAGCATCTATCTGCATCAGGAATTGTGTTTTACTGGAGACTGATGGCATAGGCCGTGTTTTCACAATTCTGGTGTCTCTTTTTCGTCTATACCATTTTTGTCTTCTTGATTTTTGGTTTGGAAAGTCAACAAAATTTTCCTCCCCTCCTTTTAAGAGTAGATTAGCTCTCATATGCTCTTTTTTTGACCCCGAACCTTCTAAGGTAGCTGAGTGTTCATCTAACTCATCAGTTGCATCGTAATAGAGGTTTGAAAAGACTTGTTGAGCTTTCATTAAGTCCTTGGCTTCCTCATCTTCGTCTTCAATGTTGAGGACTGAAATCATTTGGATGGGAATTATGTCGTAGCCATCCTCATTGAAAAATTGAGTAGGCATAAACGTATTCACACATACATCCATTGTCGCTAAAATTTGAGTCCACTCAAATGGCTCAAACAAATGCTCTACAAAGGGCTCAGGTACATAGGCTTCATCTGTGAAGTCCCTTTCTAGGATAGATTATTCTCGTCTTAAACTTCCATTTTTTGAAGCTCCACACATCCAAATAGGAGTGTCTTTGTTTAACCAGGATGGAAGTTTAGTTTCAGCCGAAGAGACTAAATCAAACTCGTGTATGGGTGTTTTCAAGACAGTTCTATAAGTGTGATCTTTTAAATTTACTCTTGTTATAGATCCCACTTGCTTCAAGTACAGATAATTGTTTCCCCAATCTTGGATAAGCTGTAGCTGTCGCATGAAAGGTCTCCCCAATATGATTTCATAGTTGAGTTTTTTCCCAAAGTCTACTATGGCAAAAGTGTGTTGATATTCAATTCCACAAGAATTGACTATCACTTTTTCAAGTAGCCCTAATGGTCTCTCAATGTGTCCATCAGCCAATTGCAATTTCATTCGACTTTGTCTAATGGTTGGTTGACCCCAGGATTCCCATACTGCTTTAGTGGCTATAGCTATGCTAGCTCCACTATCCAGTATTGCCATGGTTTCAATGCCATTACATCTCACTGGGAGGGTGGTGTTTCCTTCTTCCCCTTCGTAATATTCTCCAACTTTGTTTATGGGAACTGATTGAATCTCTTTGTTGTCCATTTCATTTTTTAATTTTTCTGATTTTTTTGAAATCAACCCCGTTATCCCACCTTTTCTAGGGTTTTCTATAGATCATTCCATAAGTATGGTCTGAGTTTTAACAGTTCTCCCAAGGTAAGAGTGCATTGGATAGGTGTAGACATGATTGAATGAATGTTGTCTACTTCTAGGGTCTGATCAGCTCTTTTTACTTGAGTGGTCTTACACACGATGGATTCATCTTCGTTATCTCCCAAGTAATAAGGTAATGTTTTCAAGGTCAATGGTTTCGACATTCCTGAAGCTTCAGATTCGCAATCCCCATACAAGAATTGTAAATCCATATTCAAATCAAAAGGTAGGTTATCCAACCAAACTTCCTCTATAGGAGCTGACTTCAGGGTTAGGCTCCCATCATTGATCTCTCTCACTTTTTCCCATAAGTGTCCTAGGCAGTCTTCCTCTACGAAGGGAATTCTGTCTAAGGCATCTTCGCTGTCAGACACTATAAGCTCTGGTTCTTTTGTTTCAAGGTGGGGTTCTGCCGCCACATCGGATTTTTCTTTAGTGTCTCTCACCACAAGATCTTCAGGTTTTGCGATACTTTCAAGCTTGGGTTTTGTTTTTCATCATTTCTTGCGTGATTCTTATCAAATTTTGATAAGCTTCCAGTTTAGCTGCTTCCATGTCTGGAGAAGGATAGTTTTTTCATTTGTTTTCCATGTTTTGGCCTGCTTTAAGTCCTGCTTGGTAAGCTTTCAAGGTGGCATTAATAGACTCAAAAATTTTATCAACCAGAATGGATCCTCCACATTTCATGGTTGTTTCCTTGAATTCACTTCAAGTTTCTTTAAACTTTTCATGGAATAGCTTTTTTGCTTTCTCCTCCATTTTTGCTTTTTTGCTTTCTGCTTCTTTTGATTCTTTGAGAGGAAACTTTCGTATTTTTCGAATCATCAGAGGAGTTGTGTTTCTTTTTCTTGGCCTGGGCTCTAATGATTACCTTGATTGGAATAATCGGTCCACTCTCTGATAAGCTACTAGGTATCACTTGGACTATGTTTACTACGGTTTTACCCTTGTTCAAAGGATTTTTAGGACAATATTCCGGAAAGTGTCCTCCCTTTTTGCAACATTGTATGCAATAGGCTTCAACTAGTTTGAGGTTTTTGTCAGGCTCTAGACATTCATTTTTCCAATGATCATCAGCACCACAATTATGACAAGTTCCTGTTCTTGGCTTCATCATGGGTCTTACCATCGAAGGTCTGACATCTTGATTAGCTACATAATACATTGGTGCGAGCTTTGGTGGAGCATAAGTCACGGTTTCTTCCATTGGTGGTGGATGTGAATTATACCAATCTCCTTCTACCATTACTGTAGATGGCCTAGGCTCCGCATAGGATGTAACAGGCACTAATGCTTGTTCATCTATGACTCCTTCAGAGTGCATATACTTTACATGCACTGCTGTTGACCGCTGGGTCAACAACACAACATAACTCAAGTTTTGTACCAAAGTCTTATCTTTTGCAAGTTATGAAATGCTGCGGATTATGGCTATAAACGTCATTTGTAATGAGTAGTTATTCTAGTTTCAGAAGCCGGGGTGCAATGGCACTTCCAGATTGTAAATACAAAGCCATTTGACCCTTTCAACCCCATTTTTGGTTAAACCTAAGGTAGCCTTAGTATATAAGGTACCTAGGTCATTTTGTAAAGGAGACTTTTAATCATAATCAAAACTTTAGCGCTGTCGTCTACTCTGTGTGAGAGAGAAAGAGAGTGAGTGTGAGCTTTATCCTCTAGCTACGCCCGGCTCGCTCAACACATGGGAGATCCGACTACACCATTGCTGTAGGCTCGAGGAGAGCTACGCGACAACGCCAAGCATTCCACGTGAGACGAAGCGCACATGCCGACGCATCTACGAGCTATTTGTGTTCGTAAGTGTATCAAACGATGCCTGTTTTCTGCGTGCTAGTAGTCTATAGAATCGTGGCGACATAAGCTACGCATAGGTACTCATAAATTTCAGTTTCGGGCACTTTCAAACTTCTGCTCTGTCATCCTACGCGTTTTCCGTAGATGTGTTTAGAGTGAGGGTTTTGAGTGTAGAAGCTTAGGGACATGTGTATCCTAGTGAGGGGATGGATGGTGTTCGTTATGTTTCATATGAATCTGGCATGATTAGGTGAGTTACCTTCCGTATGTGTGTATGTATCTAGATGGTGTAGTTGAGAGCAGTGAGGTTCTTGATTGTGGTATAGTTGGCCTTCTAGAGTGTTGTATGTGTAGGATGGTCTCAGCCTGACAAGCTAAAGAGATTTCCTCCGTGTGCCTATCGTGTCATCTGTGTCCTCGATTGACATTATGTTGATCTAGGTAGTGTTTGCATGCACTTCATGGGTGTTTGAGTCGCTCCCGCAACATTGGCGCCGCTGCCGGGGACACAAGGACCTAAGTAGGTTTCCTACTAACACTCGTGTGATGGTTGCTTGATTTAGTTTCGGCTAAAGAAAGCATTTTTCTTAAGTGGATCCGGAAGAGGATATTCCGTGATCAAGTGGATAGCCAGGAAGCGTGTGTCTTGCCGAGGGTCTGCGACTAGATAGGTTTAGTTAGGATCTTTGGATTAGAGTAGGTTGTGGTGTAGAGAGTAGGAGTTGGAGTGGTAGATGTGGTGGTAGGTTGACTTGAGAGTCCGTGTGAGGCTAGGAAGCAACCAAGACATCAAAATCACCATCTCACATTGATGAGTAGGAGTAGGGTAAGTAGGATATCTTGATTTCTGATCTAGAGTACTTTATGCATGTCTTATTTGCTGTTAGGCTCATCAGAGAAGTGGAAAACACTAAGTAGAAAAGACGGTAAATTGTGTTTGGAAGCTGATTTGAAGTCCAAATTTTTTTGTGATTATTGTTGAGAGCTCTACAGAGCATAGGGAATACTACTGCCAGAAAAAATTTGCATTTTAAGACAGTAGACATCCTACGCGTAGATGTCTCTAGGGCACTTTTGGCAGGAAATTTGGGAAAACTGAGGTTACCAGTGGGTTCAGAGGGTAGGTTTTACCCTAGTAACATATTGACTTGGGTGTTTTTCCCTATTTTTGTTGACCAAAAGCCAAAAGGCGGAGTCACGAAACGTAAAATTTTAGAAAAGGCTTAAATTGAGTGATTTTTGCATGTTTTTGCAATTGTGAAGCATACTTGCCACTTGCTGAGAGCATAAGGAAGCATCAGGGACACTTCAGTCTGAAAAAATGAGCAGTAGACATCCTACGCGTAGGATGTCTACAGGGTGATCTGGGCATTTTTTTGAAACTCTGAGGTTACCAGTGTGTTTAGAAGGTAGGTTTTACCCTATTTTCACCTGGAAAGTGGAAATTTGACCAAATTTTGACAGATCAAAGCCAAAAGACGAGAATTGCCAAACATCTTATCCAAATTGTGTCCAAGGCCTAATTTTGAGACCAAACCATAGGATGACTCCATAGGCATGTTATACATGATGTTTTGAGTGCATGTGAGAGTTTTCAGCTCATTTGGGTGAGAAAATTGGGTTTTAAGCAGACTTTAGCGTTTTTTTAAAGAAGAAAAGGCTAGAACAGCTAGTTTTGGGGTCTTTTGACATCCAAATTAAAATCTAAGCATAGCCTTGGGTTGCTGACATCAAGGGGAAGCTGTGGCTCAAGTTTGGGGCAATTCTAAGCACTTAGACATCCTACGCGTAGGATGTCTTCACCATTATTTAGCACTCCAAATCAACCTCTGAGCATACCACAGTGATCAGCAACTTAAGGAGAGTCTGTGGTTCAAATTTGGGGCAATTATGAGCAGTTAGACATCCTACGCATAGGATGTCTAAGGCATGATTTAGAGGCCAAATTCAAACTGTGGACATAGCAGGGTGTTGTATAGCCTTAGGCAAGCCTCCTAGTCAATTTTGGTCCAATTTGGAGTTGATTTGACTGCTGAATTCATCAGAACGGACATCAGGCTTTTGGAACAGATTCTTGATCATTTGACCAACCTATAGGTGTCAGAATCAAAAAGTAAAAATAGCTGTGAGTTTAGCACATCAAGGGGAAGCTACAGTGCAAGTTTGAGCTGAAACAGAGCAAAAAGACATCCTACGCGTAGGATGTCTCCAGGGTCATAAAGTGGTCAAAATTCTACTTTGGCCATATAGGGAGGTTCTAAGTGTCTCAAGGATTCCAAAACTTTTTTCAAAAGTGAATTTGGACCTTGTTTGGCCTATTTACCAAGCAAAGACAAGAATTGTTAGACATCCTACTCTTGGAGTGCACTAGAAGCTTATGCAGCCCAAATCTTGACCTATTGGCATCCAAATTCAATTCTAAGCATACCATTGTGTTGCTGAGCACTAGGAGAATCTTGAGATCAAGTTTGGAAAAAATGTGAGCAGTTAGACATCCTACGCGTAGGATGTCTCCAGCTTGATTTAGGACTCCAAACCAACCTATGAGCACACCACTGTGATCAGCACATCAAGGAGAGTCTGGGGTGAAAATTTCAAGTCATTCTGAGCAAAAAGACATCCTACATGTAGGATGTCTCAAGGCCATTTTTAGGTCCAAATGAAATTTTGAGCATACCATTATGTTGCTGGACTTGAGGGGAGTCTCTGGACCAATTTTGTTAAATTCTGAGCATATAGACATCCTACGCGTAGGATGTCTCTAGGCCAGTTTTAGGGTCCAACTGAAATTTTGACCATACAGAAGTGTTCACAGTGTCACAGAGATCCCAAATCTTCTTTTAAAATTGAATTTGGACTCATTTTGACCATTCTAAATTGCATTTCACTATTTTGGCCATAACTTTCACAAACGGTATCGGATCGGAAAAGTTTTTATATCAAAACGTAGCCCGAGAGCGGCTCTACAGATCTTAGAGCAAAACTTGAACTAAATGTATGCGTACGACAACCATTTAGTTCAACTTTGAAAAAAATGTCGTTTGAGGCCTCAAAATTCATCCGCAAGTTAGGGGGTGTCTGAAAGCGACAATTTGCGAGAATTGTGACGAAACGGTTGCGGTTTTGGACATAGTTTCGAATTTTCCCTAACGAAATAACTTGAATACAGTGGACTAAGTCTACTTGAACCAAGCAAAAGCTCTTAAGCCCACAAATCATGTCTACCCTAGATTCAAACGCAGCTTACACAAGCTTGGAGATCCCGACGATAGAGGAATATCCTCCCACAATGGATCTTCCAAACTTGCAATTGATAAAGATCCATCTTGTTGAGAGATTTTGGATGATTGGTCATGAGAGTGAAGGACTATATAGATACATTGACGACAATGAGGTCAATCTTTATAGGTGCTCAGATCCATACCTAGAAGAGATAACGGATTACAAGCTCTTATATGTCTACACATACGGAGTCGACTGTCAATGGAGATCTATAGTTGTCGACAAGTATGGACGAGAATACAGAGTTGTAGAAAGCACAAATCCACAGACTGTACTAGAAAGAGGTGGATATTTGGTCAATGAAGGACCACAAATGCCTCCACCAAACACGAGAATTCCTATAGGAATTCCAAGAAGAGAGCCACCAGGATTCCCTTCAAGAGCGATAACGAGAGAAGAATTGCGAGAGTCTCTGGTTAGACTTGTAGACAATCGATGAGTTAGACCATCCCAAGTCAAGAAATGGGTAAACATAAAATACTCCGGAGATAAAGATCCGAGAGATCATGTAACGACTTTTAGAAGAGTGATTAGAGCAGAGGAAGTTTCAGATTTTGCGGCACATTTTGGAGGATTTGGATTGACTCTAGAAGATGATGCAGATACATGGTTCGACTCGGTGGAAAAATGGGATTTTGAGACCCTAGATGAGCTGTTTGCGGAGTTTATTGAAGAATTCTTGCCAAAAGGCATTGCTCACAACACGGTCTCGCAAATCCATAGATTCAAACAGAAAGAGGATGAATCAGAACGCAAAGCATCATTACGGCTCAAGAGATATGTTAAGCTCTATCCGAGAGCGGAATTACCTACGCAAGCACGAATGATGCTGATCTTTATCCAGGGAATGAGACATGCGGGCCTTCAGAAGGATCTGCATATGATAAGGCGGATGATGCTAAACGAGTTGATCAAAGAAGCTCTTTATCTAGTGGATAACTGTGAGGCATACAAAGAAAAGGACTTAAAGACTCAAGGAGATGACACATCCTCTCAGCATAGTGTTTCACAGATAAGTGAGTCCATTGCCAAGCCAACGACACCTATTGATCAAGAAAAGCCTATCGACGACTTGGTCAAGAGGTTGATTCCTCTTGTAAGGTCTGATTCGGGAGAGCCAAAGTGGTGTGAAATTGAGAGAAAATGGACGAACCATACGGGGGAAGAGTGCTATTATAGCATGGAAAATTCTAGGGAGAGGTATGTAAAACCTGTTCCAGAAGCACCTACTCCACCTAGATACATTACGGGGAATGCGCCAGGACCAGTAGGAGTTTTAAGGCCATAGCTTGTCTTAGGACAACAACCTCCGCTGCTAGGTGCTAGAATGCCGGTAGGCATGAGATACATGCCAATGATGGAAGCATCAAATAAACCAACGCCAGTACCCACTACAATGTGGTATAGCAACCAAAGTGAGTACTACCCTTTGGAGCAACAAAATGTGAGAAAAACACATGGAGTGGTGAGGCCGGTACAACCTCCACCTCCTGGGTTTCAGTCGAAAGAAAGAAGGTATGAAATGGACGAAAGGACATTGCGATTCATTGCAAATAGCGGCTTATCTAGGTCAAAGCTTGCTTATAGCCAAGAGGAAATGCTAAAAGAATCTCCTCAACCAGAGACAGATTGTCACAAAAGTCGTGACAACCACTTGGTCAAACAATGTCCTCATACGGAGATCACTGAATTAAATGCCTATTGTCTTGAGTGTGGCATCACTCACTTGATCCCCGATTGCCCGAAAAACCCAAACCAAATCAGGAAAATCACGACAAATGTAATAGGGATTGTTCAGCTACCTAGTAGCTCAGAAAATGAAAATGTCATACCAGTTCAAGTGGTTACGAGAGCACAAGCTCAAAAGAAAGCTGATGAGAATCCAGAGACAAAGAACACGGAAAGGGACACGAGTCCAAAGACAGATGATGGACCAAAGACAGACGCACCTAGTCAGAAAACCAAGAGCAAACGAAATAGTTGGAAAGCTAGAAAGACTAGGATGAAAGCACGCAGGGAACGAGAGCAAAAATCCCTAGTTGAGAAGCTTACCGAAGTTGAGGAGAAGATAAAACAACATGAGGAAAAGGAGGCACCTTCTCTTACACAGATGGTTAAACCTCTAGAAGAACCATCCACGGATGAGAAACCGAGAAGTGCTAGTTCAGGAGGATCTGTGTTGGCAGAGAAGGTTAATGAGACATTAGATGCCCTCTTGAAAGCCTATGATGTGAGGCTCAAAAACAACCAAACCCAAGAACACAGGTGGATGACATATCCCTATGCGGAACTAGAAAAGCAAAGGTTTGAAATGTGCCAGAAAATGATTCAAACAGCCCAAGCTTTACTAGAACCACTAGTTGCAAAACCTGAGGATGTGATCCGTGTCATGCCTACACAAGTAATCCCACCAAACCAGGAACTAAAAGAGCCAGATTCTAGTCATGAGCACATACCAAACCTCAAAGACCCAGCATTAGAACCAAGGATAGTACTGAATACCACGGATAACTCTTCCGAGGGATTTCACCAAGCTATACCTGAGGATTGTAAAGAGATAGATGGTCTTGACGAATTGTGGAAACAAGTCAGAGAAGCAAATGAAGCCGATGACCTAAGAAGACGAGTAGACAAGAATGGTGATGAACGAGGAGTATTTCTACCACCAATAGAGGAATTTGAGATTGGATCTCAAATGAATCTAGACGTGCGATCGTATTGGGGTGACAAAGGATCTGTACAATCTATGGATAGTCAACCCCATTCGCTAAGAACACTACCGTCCTACATGGGAGAGTATGAGACCAAGTCAGATGTGGTTGCAGTCCCATCATAGAGACTGTCTCCCAACAAGGCCATCGATTCAAAGGGGCTAGTACATATTCTATCTACCGCAGTCACCTGTACAATAATGTTAGCCGAGTTGCTCAGAATAAGACCAAACATGTTTGCTAATGTGGGTAAATGTCTAGAGAAATTTGGTGTAAAAACCCCAATGACTCAAATCGAGGAAGGCATCAAAGAGCTTGAAATGCCTCAACTAAATACTAGGCCATTGACATTAAACAAGGTAGGCAAGTATTACGAGGGAGAAGATGGAAACACCACCCTTCCTATGGAATTCAATGGTGTAAAAACCATGGCAATCCTTGACAGTGGAGCTGGTGTGGCCATTGCAACCAAAGAGGTTTGGCAAAAATGGGGAAAACCTGCCTTGATATCCACACGAATGACCCTGCAGCTTGTAGACAGACACAAGGAAAAGCCCCTAGGACTGCTAGAAAAGTACTTGTTACTTCTTGTGGCATTGAATATGAACACACTTTTGCTGTTGTTGACTTTGGCAAGAAGAACAACTATGACATCATTCTGGGAAGACCATTCATGCGACAATTGAAAATGGTCCAAGATTGGGTTATGACCATATATACCTGAGACATATGGAAACCATAATAAAGATAAACTTGAGGGACCATAGCTACAGGGATGTGACGAGAACACCGGTTGAGGAGTTTGATTCCGCCACAGTAGCAGGATCAGAACTTCCAGCTTGGTTAGGTAAGCCTAAAGAGCTATGGATGTGTGGATCTTCACAATGTGGTAGCTTGAAATGTGAGGAATGTATCCTAGTGTGGGTTATAGAGGATAGGGACTATATCCCAGAAACATTTCCTGAAGAAGAGTTAGAGCCTTTCGGATGGGAACACATCTTGGCTACTCTGGATGTGTGGGCCGTGGAAGATGCTCCCACAACAAAGTTTTGTGATGAAAATGGCTATGATGTCGTTCCTTATTTTGCAGTGAGTGTAATCCAGGAAAACGAAGAGATCCAAACATCAACAAGCTCTCGAAATAAGGAGCAAACAAAGAAACATGGAGAATCAAAAGATGAAGAAGACAACGAGTTCTATGACTCTATAGAACACTTCGAGCTTCAAGAAGATCAATGACCCGGGAATCAATGTCATCGCTACACGAATAAAGTGCATCAAAAGTGGATTCCAAAGTCCTCGGTGAAGACACAGCCACCACAAGCATCCTCATACATGGCTCCTAATAAGGATGCAAAGACTCAGCTAGGAGGAATACGACCAGAGAAACGAGCTAACAATGCTCTAATCAATGGGCTAGAAAAGTCCTCCAAGACACTACCACCCACGAGAAAACAGACAGTAACTTTCCACTACCAACCAAAAAATCAAGGGAAAGTACAAGAAGTCAACCTTGCTGAGGATAGTAGCGATAGTGATGAATCTTACGACATCCCTGTTGGGATTAAAGCCCAAGTGGCCTCTTATGCGGATATGGCCGGCCGCCCGCCTAACTCACTTACCTCTAACTCTTTGTATATACTAACATATTCTTTGTGAATACTAAGGATTTGGGAGATAACCCTTCTAACATCTCTCTGCGTACTGTACTGTGTAAGCTCACTGTGTGTGTGTGTGAGAGAGAGAGTCGACCCACGCTCCGCTCCGCGACTTCAATTGGTATCAGAGCCTTGGTTCAGTGCGGATTTGCGCAATCGCGCGCGCGCGCACTTTTCCGGCAGATTCTGGATCCGGAGTTCGAAAATTCACACTCGGCGTTCCGGGAGCGTTTCCAGCAGGCGACCTGGGGTTTTACCCCCCTTTCGAAGCCGTTTATGCCCTCAGAATTTCGTTCTGAGCACTACAGCAGAAGATAGATTTCAGCCGCAAAGAAATCCGTCTTGTGTAGATTGGCAAGCAGGAGGTGGTCGACATCAATATCGACATCGACATACATCACTTATTCGTCTTCAGAGCATCATCTATAGACCAGGTACACATATATATCATCAGATATATACATTGCAGTCTGCATTGCTACTTCTTGTGCTTGCCAGGTTCCAGGGGAGGTGTGGCCATACGACGGCTTGACACCACTGGCATGCATTGCAGATTGATGTACTGTGATTGTGGGTCTGCTAGTTGTGAGTCACGCTAGCAGACAGACCGCCGCAGCGGTCATAGGACAGTGATTGGTCTATTATAGGATGTATGCTAGTTCTGGGCAGTTTGCTGAGCCATCTGAGAGGGTCGTGTGTGAGGTTTTTTGAAGCCAAGCACTGGGGGCTGGGTTACCCAGTGTGAGGTGGATTAGGTTGCTGGAGTTCCCCTCTACACGCATCCTCTTCGGCGACTTTTATCCCTTAGGATGTATGACTTTGTGTAGACACTGGATTGCATCTTATGCGTCAGGCCGTTGAGGCATTGTTCAGGGTTCAGTCTTGAGACAGATACAGGTTCTGTCATCGCCCAGAGAGGAGACAGTGTATGCTTACAGGACAGCATATTACAGGGATTTTTTAGATTTGTCATTGGTCAGCTATTTATGATTGTTTCTTGAGCTATCTTTTGGTTCCCAGAGCTCAGTTTACAGGGGAGACTCTGTCAAAAATTTTCAAAATACTGACAGTTCCTGAGGAGAGGTGTTCAGCTTGTTGATTATAGCTTGTTTACTGTGTACAGAGGCCAGTTTACAGGGGAAACTCTGCCGGATTTTTCTCAGGAGTAAACAGTTTGGCAGATATGGCATCTTCTCACAGTGAGACTCTTTACAACATAAAGAAGCTGGATGGCACAAACTTTCCATTCTGGAAGAAGCAGATTTGGCAGGTTTTGGTGCAGAAAAAACAAGTGAAGCCACTGAAGCTCAAAGGGGAGAGACCAAAATTTATGGCTCAAGATGAGTGGGAAGAGCTTGACGAGTTAGCTTGTTCCACAATCATGCTGACACTGGCAGAAAATGTTTACTTCAACGTAGCAGAAGAGACTACAGCGTATGGCGTATGGCAAAAGCTATGTGATATGTACGAGAAACAAAGTGCTGCTTCTCAAATTTACTGGCTCAAGAAATTGGTGGATTTGAAGATGAAGGAAGGGACAGCCATGTCAAATCATCTGAATGAATTTCACTCAATTTTCAGCTAGTTAACAGCACAAGAGATAGTCTTTCCAGATTCAGTGAAGGCTATGTTTCTCTTAATCACTTTGCCAGACAGTTGGGATACTTTTCGTACAGCGTTAAGTAATTCTGTCGCGCCAGAAGGTCTTACAAGTGCCAATGTAGAAGGCAGCTTGCTCACAGAGGAAGTGAACAGGAAGAACATTGACAAAGGCAAAGGCAATAGTGCTTTGGTCGTTCGAGGGAGACAACAGTTTAAAGAGAAGAAGGATAAGAAGGCACAAAACCGAAGTAAGTCTCGTGATTCGAAGTCAAAGGATGACATAGAATGCTACCATTGTGGCAAGAAGGGTCACATGAAGCGAGACTGTACGAAGTGGAAACAAGAAAAAGGCAAAACAAAGAGTTTTGAGCAAGATGAAAAGAAGAGTTCAGTGAAGATTGAAGAGGTGAATGTCACAGGATCTGGTTCAGACAGTGATTCTGGTATAGCAGCTGGTGACATCTTTCTTACAAGCAATCTTGATTCTGTTTTCTTGACTGCAGAGGATGGACATGCTATGAGTGATTGGATTATCGACTCAGGGGCATCTTTACATGTTTCTCCGCACAAAGAGTGGTTTACATCATATGTGGCTACTAAAGACTATGTCAGACTTGGCAATGAGCAGGTTTGTGACATACTTGGAGTGGGAGATGTGCAGTTGAAGTTTCAGAATGGCTCTTCTTTATGGCTCAAGAATGTCAGACATGTTCCAGCAATCCGAAAGAGCTTGATTAGTACAGGGAAGTTGGATGATGCGGGTTATGTGACAGTTTTTGGGAACAGCGCTTGGAAGATCTCCAAAGGTTCGATGACTGTAGCACATGGCAGCAAGTCAGGAACTCTGTACACTTTACATGTTTCAGAGGTTAAAAACCATGTAATTAATGTGATTGAGCAGCCAAGTGTGTCACTGTGGCATCGTAGGTTGGGACATATGTCAAAAAGAGGAATGGAAATACTTTCTCATTATGGTTATTTGCCTGGCTTTTCATTTCAAGATTTCGAGTTTTGTGAGCATTGTGTTTATGGTAAGCAAACACAGGAACCGCACAGATCAAAGAGGAATCGTAGGGACGAACGGTTAGCTCTTGTACACAGTGACCTATGCGGACCAATGCCTAGTTTGTCACTAGGGGGAGCAGCGTACTTTTGTACATTCATAGATGACTATTCTCGCAAAGTATGGGTTTACTTCTTGAAGCACAAGGATGAGGTGCTCAAGGTCTTTAAGACATTCTTGCAGCTGGTGGAGAATCAGAGTGGTCAGAAGCTGAAGTGCTTGAGAACTGACAATGGTGGAGAGTACGTTTCCAAAGCTTTTCAAGACTTTTGTCAAGAAAAAGGGATTAAGCGGGAACTTACTGCACCATATAATCCTTCACAGAATGGGGTTGCAGAACGTATGAATAGGACCATACAAGAGAAAGTCAGAAGCATGTTGTCAAATGCTGAGTTGCCTGATGGATTTTGGGCGGAAGCA
Source organism: Adiantum capillus-veneris (assembly GCF_014529385.1). NCBI lineage: Eukaryota > Viridiplantae > Streptophyta > Polypodiopsida > Polypodiales > Pteridaceae > Adiantum > Adiantum capillus-veneris. The sequence continues at coordinate 157,369,164 of NC_140946.1, forward strand.
GTGGCTACAGCAGTCCATTTGATCAACAGGTCTCCTAGTAGGGTTCTGGATAAGAGTGCAGTGGCCGAGATGCTATGGACAGGCAAGGCACCTTCGTATAAGCATCTCAGAGTCTTTGGTTGTGAAGCTTATAGCCATATTCCTAAGGAGTTCAGAAATAAGTTAGAACCAAAGAGCAAGAAGTGTATATTTCTTGGCTACGGAGAATCGGGCGAGATGGGTTACCGGCTTTGGGATCCTGAGTCCAGAAAGCTTATTCGTAGCAATGATGTGCATTTCAATGAAGCCAAGTTTCACGCTAAGCCAGAGAAGACAGAGGAGATCAGAAGAGTTGTCTTCAGGGAAGATGGACCTAGTGCTAGCACATCAAGACAGCATGGTCAGGCTCAGGAACAGCCTATAGTGGCTAGAGAGGCAGAATCAGTTGTGGTGAGACGTTCTGAGCGTGTCTCCAAACCACCTGATCGTTATGTGCCATCTCTAAATTATGTCATGCTCACAGATTGCGGAGAACCATCTTGTTACAAGGAAGCATTACAAGTGGTTGACTCGAAAAAATGGCAGTTGGCCATGCAGTCAGAGATGACAGCTCTGCATAAAAACCAGACATGGAAGTTGGTTAAATTACCACAGGGCAAAAAGGCTCTACCTTGTAAATGGGTTTACAGGTATAAGATCACCACTCATGATAGTCAGCCAAAGTACAAAGCAAGGCTTGTTGCCAAGGGCTTTAAGCAAGAACAAGGCATTGACTTTGATGAAGTCTTCTCTCCAGTGGTCAAGATGACTACATTGAGATGCTTTCTTGCATTGGTTGCTATATTGGATTTGGTGTTGCACCAAATGGATGTCAAGACAGCGTTCTTGCATGGTGATTTAGATGTGGAAATTTACATGCAGCAGCCAGAAGGGTTTGTTGAGAAAGGCATGGAACATTTGGTATGCCAGTTGTTAAAGAGTCTTTATGGCTTAAAACAATCACCGAGGGCATGGTACCATAAGTTCCACCAGTTTATGCTTTCTCAAGGCTACAAACGTAGTGAGTTCGATCACTGTCTATATACAAAGAAGGCTAAGGATGGCAGTTGGCTGATCCTTATTTTGTATGTGGATGACATGTTGATTGCTGGCAAACACTTGGAAGAAATTTCAGCTTTGAAGTCAAAGATGGCAAAATCGTTTGACATGAAAGACATGGGTGAGGCAAGTCATATACTTGGTATGCGCATTGAGAGAGACAGATCAAAGAAGTTGATTTGGTTATCTCAAACAGAGTATATTGACAAGGTTTTGCAACGTTTCAATATGGAGAAGGGAAAGGCATTGAGTGTTCCATTGCCACCATATGTGAAACTTAGCAAACAAGATTGTCCTGTGTCTGAGGAAGAAAAGGCTGAAATGGATAAGATTCCATATGCGTCTGCAGTGGGTAGTTTGATGTATGCAATGATTGCTACACGTCCGGATATTGCATTTGCAGTGGGAGTGGTTAGCAGATATATGTCAAATCCCGGCAAGAAACATTGGGAGGCAGTGAAAGGTATCATGAGATACTTAAAACATACAAAGAGTATGCGCATATGCTATGGTAGTCAGGATTTGAGTGTCAGAGGATACACTGACTCAGATTATGCAGGAGACTTGGATAAGAGGAGATGTACATCAGGCTATGTCTTTACATTGGCTGGAGGTGCCATATCATGGCGATCTCGATTACAAGATTGTGTTACGCAGTCTACTACAGAAGCTGAGTATGTTGCAGCAAATGAGGCATGCAAAGAAGCTATTTGGCTTGGTAGATTGGTTGCAGACTTGGGAATCAATGCAGATATGCCAGAGTTATATTGTGATAGTCAAAGTGCTATACAATTGGCAAAGAATCCAGTGTTCCATTCGAAGACTAAGCATATTGATGTGAAGTATCACTTCATTAGGGAAGTACTTGAAGACAAGCAGATACAACTGCTGAAGATCCACACCAAGGACAATCCTACTGATCTACTCACAAAGGGACTTCCAGGAGAGGGCTTTGTGCATTGTCGTGAGTTATTGGGCATTGGATAGATGGCAGCCATGTAAATCTTTGTACATTTATGTTCATAGATTTACAGTTACTTAAAGTGCCACATTGGACTTTAAGTGGGAGGTTGTTGGGATTAAAGCCCAAGTGGCCTCTTATGCGGATATGGCCGGCCGCCCGCCTAACTCACTTACCTCTAACTCTTTGTATATACTAACATATTCTTTGTGAATACTAAGGATTTGGGAGATAACCCTTCTAACATCTCTCTGCGTACTGTACTGTGTAAGCTCACTGTGTGTGTGTGTGAGAGAGAGAGTCGACCCACGCTCCGCTCCGCGACTTCAATCCCCTATCATCAACTCAGGCCATCACTATCACCAACCCCTTTAGCCACAACCATGACAGGTCAAAAGAACAGGACAACAAGTCAAAGCCAAAAAGCTCGACAAATCTGGATATCAAAAAGCCAGATCGGCCAAAAATAGATATGGATCAAGAAGACAAAGATCTATAATGACAAATCACAAGATCCAACACCAAAACAAAAACAAGGAAAGCGTGCACGAACGGGTAAGAATATCACAAAGTCGCAAGCTTTCACAACTCAGGTTTGGGCTCTAAAGAAGTTGATTCAAGCACAAAAAAGTCAGGAATTCATGTGGATTCCAAAACAACCACAGTATCAACTTTCAAAGCCTAAATCCCGTCCCCAACCAAGCGTACAAGGGCTGAAGCAAAGACCACTGTCGACTCACACAACAAAAAGGTGGATCCCAAAGAAGTCTCTTCAAACATAAACGAAGCATGGGCAAGTATGGGCTCCCAAATGAGCGTCAGCAACAAAACAGCCAATAATCATAAAGAAATGGGTCCCAAAGAAGAACAACAAAACTGTTGTCAGTGCATCGCCGCTTGAATTCTTACAATTCTTCCTACGATTACAATACAGTTAGAAGAGAGAAAGTCGCTTCAATCAAGCAACGATATAGGAGCTTCAAAGACCATTACATTGCTTAGAATAGGAAGCCTTGCCAACAAATGCCAATAAGCAAATTGCTTATACCCACATCTTGCACAACATAAATCTTTTCCATGCATTGACTGTGTATGCATAATAGGGCTACATTACAAGGCCTGCATAGGCACAACTTTTAATTGTCCAAGCACAACACATACTCTTTGCGATACCCTGTCGTAAAGGATGACTCCAAATAGGAAGGGGGGTGACATTCTGAATGCGGACCTAACATTATGACTATTAGAGGGCAATGTTTTGAGAGAGGCATTGAATTTTTGCGTTTTATTGTGATAATTTTTTGATGAAATTTAGAGTATATGCCCTCATAGTAGTGTTACAGAGGAGTATGGGGACAAAATCCATATATGAGCCCCTAGGGACATGTGTATAGTGTACATAGCATTTAGATTTCTATTTGAATGATTTTTCTTTTGTTAAGATTTTCTTTGTTTATTATTAAGAAAAAATAAAAAAATCCATAATCCACATGAAGAAAAGACTGACGAGAGGCCTGAGCACTAGGTACAGAGAATGAAACTTCACGAAGTATGTCTCAACAACCACTACAACAGCCGAACAACTTGTCACAAAGCAGTGTCAATAGGCAACCGACAAGTCATAAAAGTCAGAATCGAGTAGCTAAGCCACAAAATGAGTGAGGTGTTAGTCCCAAAGCTTCAAGTAATATTCTCTGTGGTCTAAGCGTCTTAGCTATTCTAGGTACTGCTCAAGCTGGAGGAGTTGAGCATATTTACGTTGTATCGCTCATGCTGGTATAGGTGAGCAAAAGAGTCGAAGTCTTGTGAAGTGAAGGAGACACTCACGTACTGAGCACAGTGAGATACGAGTGGAGAAACTTCTACATCGACAACCCTCCTTGGAAAGGTGGAAGCTATTGAGATATCTTTTGATGTCACATGTGCTACATTGATTCCTCAAAACACCCATCATCTCCTTCTTTCACATGGCATGCTTTTGTTGACAAATTTCTCATATGCATATAGAGTTTCCCATAATTGGCACTTGCATCAGGCACTCTTTCCGTGTTTCACCCAAGAACTCGCCTTTCATGAACATGTACTTCACGTTTAACTACTCAACTCCAATAAGAGCGTATACCAAAGGCATTTTTTTTCCCACCGGGTTTTTTCCCTTTGGTCATGCAGGTTTTAGACCCTAATCTTAAGCTACTCAAATCAATTGACAAATGAATTGGAGCACCAATTTCAGATCATAGCATACTTCTCCTCAATGGCGAGTCGAAGAATGCCCTACAATGACAAAGCTGCAGACAACACTAACAACATGACTGCACAGAAACAAAGAAGTCCCCAATGAAGAAGAGCAGACATAAAAGTAATCAGAGGATCTCAAAAGATGAATGGTTATGTTGATAGATGTCCGCTCTAATGGATCATAGTTCTTATTGTGGTTTGACAAAGTTACAAGAAGTGCAATAGATGAAGCCAAAACGACAGCAAAGACCACATCGCCATCGACAATCAGGTCATGTCGGGGATGACATGAGCGCGGAAGGGGGAGTGTTGACCGTTGGGTCAACAACACAACATAACTCAAGGTTTTAACCAAAGTCTTATCTTTTGTGAGGTATGAAATGCTGCGGATTATGGCTATAAACGTCATTTGTAATGAGTAGTTATTCTAGTTTCAGAAGCCGGGGTGCAATGGCACTTCCAAGTTGTAAATACAAAGCCATTTGACCCTTTCAACCCCATTTTTGGTTAAACCTAAGGTAGCCTTAGTAAAGGAGACTTTTGTAAAGGAGACTTTTAATCATAATCAAAACTTTAGCGCTGCCGTCTACTGTGTGTGAGAGAGAAAGAGAGTGAGCGTGAGCTTTATCCTCTAGCTACGCCCAACTCGCTCAACACATGGGAGATCCGACTGCACCATTGTTGTAGGCTCGAGGAGAGCTACGCGACAACGCCAAGCATTCCACGCGAGACGAAGCGCACACGCCGACGCATCTACGAGCTATTTGTGGCCGTAAGTGTATCAAACGATGTCTGTTTTTTGCGTGCTAGTAGTCTATAGAATCGTGGAGACATAAGCTAAGCATAGGTACTCATAAATTTCAGTTTCGGGCATTTTCAAAATTCTGCTTTGTCATCCTACGCGTTTTTCACAGAAGTGTTTAGAGTGAGGGTTTTGAGTGTAGAAGCTTAGGGACAGGTGTATCCTAGTGAGGGGATGGTGTTCCTTATGTTTCGTACGAATCTGGCATGATTAGGTGAGTTACCTTCCGTATGTGTGTATGTGGCTAGATGGTGTAGTTGAGAGCAGTGAGGTTCTTGATTGTGGTATAGTTGGCCTTCCAGAGTGTTGTATGTGTAGGATGGTCTCAGCTTGACAAGATAAAGAGATTTACTCCGTGTGCCTATCGTGTCATCTGTGTCCTCGATTGACATTATGTTGATCTAGGTAGTGTTTGCATGCACTTCATGGGTGTTTGATTCACTCCGCTCTCGCAACAACTGCATTATGTCATGGATACGGAGGTTGTTGTCCCAACACAGGTTGAGGTCTTTCCATACCCATTGGTGGTCTTTCAGCTTGGGCCATATTAGGTTGATATCTTGTTAACCCTCATGGCTCACGGACACCCCATCACCTACGACGGACGTGTATTATGTATTTGGTAGAGTCAGGTACCGGGCTTGTCGGCCCAATAAGAAAAGGGTAAGAGTGATCGCCGATGAGAGGCGCACTCTAACTGGGACATTCAAGGGATTAGTTGGCTAAGCATGGGCGCCCAAGTGTGAATGGGGTGAGCTCATATAAAAGCCAACTAAACCTAAAATTCACTCATTCTCTCATTTGTGCAATAGAAGAGTGCTCTTGCTCCATCTCCATCTCCATCTTCTTCTTCTTCACCTCCTCGTGTGTGTGTGCATGTGAGAGAGAGAGAGAGAGAGAGAGAGAGAGGGAGAGTGTGTGTGCGATTGAGCATTACGAAGGCACAACGGCGGCGAAGCGGTTGAGCGCGGCACGACTACAGCTTCTTCTTCATCGCGGCGAGGAATCCTCCACGGCAGGAGCATAGAGCGGTGAGTGACACACCATTGCCCTCTTTTGAGCTTGCTAGATTAGTCTTGTTGTGTGCTTGGAGCCATTTGTGGCTCACACACGGTGTATCGGCAAGTCCCTTGCTTCGACAGTGCGGCAAGGAGCGCACATTTTTGGCGCCGCTGCCGGGGAAACGCCCTGCACTAAGCCCAAGAGGCACTTTGTGCTTCTCCTATGAGTTGTTTGTAGTAGGAAAGAAGAGGAAGAGGAAGAGGAATGAGTTGTTTTTCTGTAAGTTGTTAATTTCTGTGTTGTCTGCAAGTTCTGTGATTTTTGCATAATGTTGTGTTTTCTGTTTGCACACAGTCTTTGCACAATTAGTAGTCGTTAGCTTGTTTGCAGTGAATGAATAAGTAGGAAGGTAAGTAGCAATTTTTGCTTACACACAGTCTGCACACAGTTTCTGTCAAGGTTTGCCTACACACAGTCTTTGCACAGTAAGGTAGTGAGAGAGGAAGTAGGTGGACAGTTAGCTCACTGTCAGCAAGCAGTTAGGAGAGTGGTTAACAGATTAGTTAACCGAAAATATTTAAGCGTGAGTGACTGAAGGGCTACACTAAAATTTTGATCGGGATCGGGATCATTTCCCCAAGCCCAAGCCCAAGCTAAGGCCCCAGTCCTCAGTCTTATGATATATACTAGACTCACTCTTACATATATACCCTACCCCCTCAAAACGGAATGAGAGCATGTGGGGCAAGTCCTCCACTCTCCTCCCTTCTCTTCCCACTTGCACCCTTGGACTTTCTAATTTGGGCCTAGTTCCCTACTAGAAATTGACGATTTTAGGGATTTCGAGGGAATAAAGTGACCAAACGGAGGGCTGTAAAGCACGGCACGTCCCTCTGACCGAGACGCTCGTTTTGAGCTATCATACGTTCTATTCTATAGCTGGGTCAGAAAAAAGGACCAAAGAATCAAAAAATAAGAAAAGACTTGGGTTGCAAAACACCCAAAATTACTAGGTGAGCAGCCTTCACGGGCCCTCACTGACACTTCTAGGGGATCCAAGTCATATGAACCTACGCTCTGGACGAGTGTTAGAGCACGAGCATATTGGTAGTGCCTCCATTTACGCAGGCACCCATTATTCCTCCACCCTAGGTTCTGGACCTTCGGCTGGGACTCAAGGTAGCGCGACCCAAGATCCTCATATCGCGTCTAGTGATTCTTCCTCTGACTACGAAGTCATGGAGGGGTATCCTACACCAAACCTGATAGTTCAAGTCAAGACATGCATGCCATGGGCCCACGGCCCGGGTCCAGCGTGTTTAGCCGCTTAAAAGAGACCCTTAGTAGAGCTACTCTCTCCGAACATGCGGTTAATGAAATAAATGAAGGGAGCGGGGAAGTAAATTCGTCATTCATGCCTAAAATGGACCCTATGCTTCTTGAGAGTGTGCATGTGAATGTTCCATCCACTGCATCTCCTGATCCTTTAGGACTATCTCCCTCTGAGGTTTTACTACCCGATGGTAGGAGTCTTGCCGAAGTACAAGAGATCGAACGCTATATGCAAGCAACAAGGGAGAGGGAAATTGAGAACCTACGAAGGCTAGAACAAAGTCGAACCCTGAAAGCAAAGGCTCCTATGACAACAATCATGCCAGCCGAGCAACCGAGTGCTCCCAAGGTAGCAGTCACGGAGGGGCAAGCTATGGGGAGCAATAATGCTTCCACTTCAAGGGAAACCTCCAGCACGCCAGGCCTAGATGGGATATTCGTAAACGAAAATTGGGAGTATGACCTACAAGCAGAAGCTTTAATTGATCGGTACACAGAACACACCTATCATGTGGGTTGGTTAGATGTTCTACAATCCACATCGGGTGCTACTAGCATAGATGAGAAACAACAGAAAGTCTGTGATGTCCTCCATAGGATTGTCGAGTTAGAAAGACAGAACACAGGGATCAACATGCCTTCAACAGGCCTAATGAGATTCTTGGATAAGGGAAAGGCCAACCAACCAACCCTATCACAAATGGAGAATCCCTCAGTGAGCCCCCTTGATCCTGCATATGTTGTTTCGCCAGGAGCCTCAGTACAATCCGAGCCCACAAGTGGCAGCTTTACCTTCCCAGATCTAGCTCATCTTTCTCTTAATGACACTATGGCTACCATGCATATCCCAATGGTGAGCATGACAAGAAGTACACCATGGATTTCATTTGTTAACACGACGTCGATGCCTAGTAGCACAGTGCCCCCAACTATACCTACATGTATGTATCAATCATGTGCACCTGTCGTACCTCAGCCTCATGTAGCTCCTACACCTCCGGTTATTCCAAGAGCTTACAATCCACAATGGAATTATCCAAGCTCTTATACAAGTGGATCCATGCCATTTAATAATAACATGCCATATCAGGCACCCCCTATGCCTAGGGCCACGCCTGTAAACTTTGGACCACTGTCTGGTACACCACCATACGAAATTTGGGACCCAAGAGCTGCGCGTATGCCAAGGCCAAGGCCAACTCCCATCTCACATGTGGTTCCAGGAGCACATACACCCATTATACCTGCTCAAATAGGAGATTTGGCAGCATTTTCTCAAACTATCGGTCGCTCTATTGCGGAAAACATGCGTAGTGCACCTGATAGAGAGCCTAGGAGCAAGGCAGTTCAAGTAGCTAAGCTCACACAGAAATTCAGTGGAGACGGAGATGCTAGAAAGCATATGGAAGTCTTTGAACATGTGTGCGATTCCTTGGAAGAGCACAATGAGCTACATAAGTGTAAGTCTTTGAGTTTGACCCTAAGCGGAAAGGCTGGAGATTGGTATAGAACCTTAAGAGTAGAAGAAAAAACGATCTACTCTACTCTTAGGAGACTGTTCTTAAAAGAATACATATGAGAGGGAGTACTTTGGGGTGTAGCCTCTCAGCTCCAGAAAGCCCAACGAGAAGAAGGTGAATCCGTGAGAGACTTCATTAGTCGCCTAAAGAATTTGAATTCTCGATGCAATCCAAACGAGAGATTCAACAACAACCAATTGCTCGATAGATTCATTAGGGGACTATGACATGAAAGTATCTATAATGGCCTAGTCATTAGAGGTATCACTACTTGGGAAGCAGTCACCATGAATGCAATCCAATTGGAGGATAATTTAATGATTGCAGGAGAAAGAGTGTCTGCCGAGCCGAAGTCTAGTAGCTCGCAAGCATCAGGGCATGAGCCAATGAAGATAAAGCCAATCGTGAAAGAGCAAACGATATCTGAGATGACTTTGGCAGATCTCACAAAGGCCATCCAAGAAAGCCTTAGGGGTAATCGTGCTCCACAAAACACTCATATGTATCCAAGAAGGGAGCAACAATGGTGCTCAATTTGCTTGGGCCCACATACTACGAGTGAATGCCCTACTTTCAGAGTAAAGTTTAACGGGACTTGTAACGTGTGTGGTAGGTATGGCCATCAAGCAAAGGATTGCCTAATGCTTAAACGCATCATGGAAAATAGACCGCCTATAGCTTGGGCAGACTCACCTCGAGTTCCTGCATTGATGCCTACCCCACCCATGGAGCAACAATTGCCATTACATCACATGGTCCCTAGAACCCAAAATGTGGTCCAAACCACACCGTTGCCACCTCCAGTGCTAGGACTGCAACCCCCTCATCCAAGAGTTACACCTATGAACCAAATAGGTTGCGAGTCATCTAGTACTTATGTAGATTGCGAAGAGGACATAGACTCTAGTATCACCTATGGAGTCGACATGCTTGAGGAGTGTCCCATGTACTATATGGAAGACCGTTGGGGACAAATCAAACCGGTATATCAAGCTACTACGCTAGCAGCAAGAGGCCAAAACATTAATAGTTTTGCCAGGAGACCACCTCTTCAGTGCTACGAATGTGGTGGACCACATCGAGTAGCTGAGTGCCCCATTAAAATGCAAAAGAATGCTGCACTAATGCAAACAAATCAAGGGAGTGCATAGGCAATGCCAATACTCACTTGTAATCGTTGTGGCATAGATCATTTGATCGCACAGTGTCCTAACAATCCAAACGCACCGAAAATCACACCATTGAACATAATAGAGATTGTTGATGGGACACCACCAACTATAAACATAGCACCAGTGAATGCACTCACACGGTCGATGCTCCAAAAGCAAAATTACATCCTCGAAGAGAGAGATGCTGCATCCATTGGCCGAGCGAGAAAGAAGAAAACACGAAGAAAGAAATCCCTTAATGCTTCTAGCTCAAAACCTAGTTCAAAGACTAACATAGGGACAGGAGAGGATCCCGTGTATATGAATGACCTTGAGGATGACTCAGATTCGATAGAGACCACAGAGACCAAAACTATTACTACAAAGGAAAAAGCTAGTGAGGAGGATCACGAGAGGGAATTACGACGAACACCAAAAGAGTATTCAAAGTTAAACCACCCAGTTGCGAACCCCCAAGATAAGCCACGAGAGACGAAAAATGAGGATTGCAAGAGAAAGATTGGAACCTATCCAAACCCAACAGTGGAAATTGAACGAGTCCAACAACTGAGGGGTTTGGTGGAAGAAACTCAACGAACATTAGAACCTGAACCCAAACATATCCAGATGTCGGACACAGTGTTTCCCACACAAGTTCAACCTCACAAGAACTACAGGCCGTTAGCTATACCCAGTATCATTCGGGAACAGAGTGAGGGTAGGACATCTCAAAGTGGACACACACCTTTCCTACTAGAGAGAATGTTTGGTGAGGGAATGCCCGACCCCCTTGAGGAAGTGGAGATTCCATCTTCACCATTCTCTTTTCAGGGTCCTACGTCCCACAAGATGCCATTAAATGTTGCCAAATTGATGGATTTCATGTCTTCAGAAGTTAGAACCACCATCATGTCCAAACTATATAAAGACCCCGAGCTAGTCTCAGCTCTTCGAGCCTTCCTCAATGGAGAATTACAGGCTGGATTACCACAGTTTGCACATATGAACAAACCTGACTCAGTAATGAATGATGAGGAACATTTAGCACCATCTGACCTAGCGAGACATGAATCTGTAATTGAAGTACCCGTTAACAAGTTGGGGCAATACTTTGAAGGTGATGAATCTAATGCTACTCTACCAATCACTACTAAAGGATTAACTGTAAAGGGAGTCCTTGACGGTGGTGCGGGAGTCAGCATGGTGACAAAGAGTTATTGGGAGTCTATGAGGCGACCTCACCTTGAAGCCACAAGCGTAGTGGTAAAAATGGCTAATGGATCTATTGTTACACCTATTGGAATGCTTAAGGATCTCAGGATCAAGGTCTTGGGACACAAGGTCAGGAAGACTTTCATTGTTATGGATTTTTCCAAGCATCCTATGTCATTTGAGATGATCTTAGGACGTCCATTCATGAGGGAAGCAAAAATGGTGCATGACTGGTCCAAAAACCACGTCTACTTACAGTTCCAAGACTCTGTCATTCGAGTTGATCTTTTAAGTGGTCGAACGCATCCTCTAGGAAATAAATTCATCATTTTACTCAGCTCCATTTTAGTATTGTTACACGTGTAACGAAGACACGGATATTGGGGAGAACTCTCCTTATATGGATATCCTACCCGGAATGGCTGAGTCAGACAATGTCGATTGGGTACACCTAGCGGCAACTATAGATACATGGGGAGCTAGAGGAACAACCTGGGTAACACCAGATGGGGAAGAGATACCACACATTGAACCCGTAAACATGTTGGGTGTAGCGCATGTAACATCCGATGATAAGAAAGAGGCACACCTACCTGAGAGTGAAACCGATGATTCCTAAAAGGCTTCAGGCCAATACACATCAGAAACGGAATCTCAGGGAGAAATGGATTCAGAACCTGAGGAAACATCGAGTGAGCCAAGTATAGAAACTGAACACTCAAGGTCTAGTACGACCATCTATGGTAATTTATATGAGAGTGAAGAAGATACAAGCGAAGACCTATCAAGCGAGTCGAGTTCAAACATTTACCAAAATCAAAACCTTAACAAGAAACAAAGGTCATATAAGAGACGATGATATCGAGCAAATGTGAGAGCTAGGATAAACAAGGAAAGATCTACTGCAGAATGGCTTAGCTATCTAGGGGCATGTGATTCTCATCGAAAGCTAGTAGACAATTGGGGTGAACATCTCCAGAGTGTCATGTGGTGCAGCCGGTGACCCATTGACCTCGCTCAATTGGAGGTTACAGAGCCGAAATTGAGTCGAACTATAAGAAGACGTCAAAACCGAGAGTTAGCACAACAACAAAAGGAGGCAGAACTAAAAGAAAGGTCTCCGTCAGGACAAGAGCCTGCTGACTTACATACGGCTCCTGAACATTTTAAATCTTATACCACGGGGGAGCGAAAGGTTGTGTATGCCAAGGCCCAAAGAATACCTACCAATGAAAGCAGTGGAGTCTATGATGGTCCAACGGTAGTTAAAGAGATAGAATTAGCAGAACCAGGTGAGGAGTCTAAACCAGTCTTTATTGCTCAAGACCTTACTGAAACTGAAGAGGCTGTACTTAAGGAGATCCTCAAGGAATACAAGGATATCTTTGCTTGGACATATCATGACATGAAGGGCGTTCCACCTTCTGTGGTGCAACATACAATTCCCATGATCAACACTGCTAAACCTGTCCAACAACGACCCTATCCAATGAATCCTAAGTACGCCAAAATTGTACAAGAGGAGATTGAAAAACTTATCCAATGTGGATTCATATACCCTATTGAGCACTCAGAATGGGTTTCTCCAATAGTCATTGTGCCAAAAAAGAATGGGAAACTAAGAGTGTGCGTGGACCTCAAGAAAGTTAATGCAGCTACTAGGAGAGATCATTATCCCTTGCCATATTCAGAACATGTGCTTGAAAGAGTTGCGGGCAAGGAAGCTTATAGATTTTTAGATGGGTACTCTGGTTACAATCAAATCACAATTGCATTAGAGGACCAAGCTAAAACTGCTTTTATCACAGAGTTTGGAGTGTTTGCATTTCGTGTTATGGCTTTTGGCTTAACAAATGCCCCTGCTACATTCCAACGATTAATAAACACTGCGTTTAAAGAATTTCTAAGGGAGTTTTGTGAAGCTTTCCTAGACGACCTTTGTGTTTATTCTTCTTGGGAGAAGCATTTGTTATATCTGCGAAAAATATTTGAAAGGTGCAGATTTTATCGCATCTCATTGAACCCTTTCAAATGCCAATTTTGGGTTAAGCATGGAGTCATTCTAGGGCATATAGTGTCCAAGAATGGGATATCCACAGATGAGAGTAAGATTAAAGCCATTGCCGATTTGCCACCACCTACGAACTATAAAGGAGTTCAAAGATTTATGGGCCATGTTGGTTATTATCGAAGATTTATTTTAAACTTTGCCGAGATAGCGCGTCCATTGTACAAGCTTCTTATCGAGTTTCACTAGACGGAAGAATGTCATCAATCTTATGAGTTATTAAAGAAGGCCCTAACAAGTGCTCCAATCCTGCGAACACCCGATTGGAATGTACCTTTTCATGTGCATATTGATGCATCAAATTTTGCTATTGGGTGTGTTCTAACTCAACCAGGAGAACATAAATTGGACTACCCTATTAGCTTTGCAAGTCGCCAATTAAATGATGCCGAGATGAACTACACTACTACAGAGCGCGAAGGTCTAGCTATGATTTACACATTAAAGAAATTTCGCTATTACCTTCTTGCTACCAAGTTTGTGTTTTATGTTGATCATCAAGCATTGCTATATTTGGTAAACAAGCCGTGTTCCACAGGTCGAATTACACGATGGTTGTTAATTCTTCGTGAGTTTGACTTCACCGTTGTTGTGAGGCCTGGGAGGAAACATGTCATGGCGGATCATTTATCTCGTATCCCTAATGGCGAAGCTCCTACGGGGGTTGATGATGAATTGCCTGATACTCCTTTGTTCATTGTTGAGACAATGCCTGAATGGAGTGAAAAGATTGTTAACTTCTTAGTTAATGGTTTTCCACCCAAAGAACTGCGAAAAGATATAGCTCGAAAATTAATCAAGGAATGCGAACCCTATTGCTTACTGGTTGGAACTCTCTATAAGAGAGGAAAAGATGATGTTCTTAGATACTGTTCCCGCGAGGATGAGTATTTATATATTCTACAAGAGGCACACATGGGCGTAGCTGGTGGTCACTTTTCAGGAAACTTGACTGCCCGAAAGATCTTACAGTCAGGCTATTGGTGGCCCACTCTGTTTAAGGATGCATCACTTTTTGCAAAGGGATGTGATGAATGCCAACGCTTCAACAAATAAGGGATAGGATGCCTCTACATCCCATTAAGGTAACCCAACCATTTGAAAAGTGGGGCTTAGACTTTGTAGGACCGATTAGTCCGGCTGCACGTAACATGCAATCACGATATATCATTGTGGCTACCGACTATGTAACCAAATGGGCTAAAGCAAAAGCAACACAAAAGGCGGATGCAAAAACAACAGCTAAGTTCCTCTTTGAGAACATTATCACACGTTTTGGATGCCCCTTTGAACTTGTGAGTGACAATGGAACTCATTTTATAAATGAAGTAATAAAAGAACTCACATCAAACTTCATGATATCTCACCACAAGTCTACACCCTATTATCCCCAAGCAAATGGCCAAGCTGAGAGTACCAACAAAACTCTCATCTCCATTTTGACAAAGACAGTCGAGGCTCATCGCACTGATTGGGACCTAAAGCTTACATCAGCTTTATGGGCTTATCGTATTGCGTAAAAAGTTGCTATTAATTGCACACCGTTTAAGATGGTGTATGGCCAAGAAGCAGTTATGCCGTGGGAGTTTGTCATTCCTAGTCTTCGAGTAGCTTCTCAAGAAGGTTGGGATGGTAACCCCTTAGTGGAGCGATTATATATCCTAGAAAGGCTAGATGAAGAGAGGCAATTAGCTGTGTGAAATGCTCTAGTGGAGAAGGATAGGAGAAAGAAGTGGTTTGATAGCCATTTAAAGGATAAAGACATCAAGGTTGGTGATGAAGTTCTTATGTGCGGGGTACGTAATGAAAAGAAGAAATTGAAATACGTTGGTAAGGGGCCATATCGAGTGTGTGAAATTACCCCGCAAGGTACCATTCGTGTGGAGACTCTAGATGGAGTTGAAACCATTGGATTCCTTAATGGGAGTAAATTCAAAAGATATTATGATCCTCTAAGCCAGGAAGAGTTGCAAGCCATCCATCAAAAGAAGGCTTCCAAGGAACAAGCAGAGCTTAAAAAAATCCAAGCAAGAGTTGAGGCTCGAGAACGACAACAACGTCTTAGACGCCAACGAGAGGCTAATCTAGGAATCACGCAAGCATTTTTTGAGGACACAGATGACGACTCATTAGAATCTGAGCCACCCCTACAATACCCAATTGAGCTAAATAGCCCCTATGGGAAAGTACTATACAATGCCTTATTAGATACGGGAGCTAAACACAATTTGTTATCCTATGGAGTTTGGTGTCAATTAGGGAAACCGACCCTATCCCCGAGTACGATGCAAGTCAAGGGCATTAATAAAAAGAAAACTGCTATTCTTGGAGTCCTTCAGACCCCTGTTGTCTATGACAATGGAAGCATAGTGCAGAGGTTTCTAGTCATGCCCGCGGGAGCTATGGAAGGCAGCGTAAACCTGGGACGCACGTGGATGTTGGAAACCAAATGCACTATTGATTGGGATATTGTTAGTGTCACGACGCGACCACCGACTCTTACCCCTATCATTCAAGCAAAGTCACCTACGTTGCAAACTCTAGAAAAGTTGAAGGATAGCCAACATTCACAAGCCAAGGTGGTTAACTCGTCTTTGCCAGCTACCCATGAACCTAGCACTTCAACACTTGTAGTTGCAGCAAGCAGTAATATTGCAAGTACTCATCCACGACCTAAGAGTACATATCAATGGGTCCCCAAGGCCTTAATTCCAACTACCTCAACCCTCCCATCCATTCCAAGAAAAAATTTCCTGGGAAAACCAAGAGCGCGCCCTAGGAGAGTCAAGACCAAATCACGATGGATTCCAAAACAACTATTAGAAGCCCAAGGATACTATGATGGAAATGAGCAAATTTGGGTACCTAAACGTAAAATGTGTCCTTCCCTATCGACAACAAACCCATATGAGTCAAACAGTGTAACGCTAAAGCCAATGGCAGACCGTGGGAAGGGAAAGATCACAGAATGCTACACACCTAGTCCAAAGCTAGTTTGGGCTCCAAGGCAAAACCAATTTATTCCACCTAGCTCAGGAAGGGGGGAGTTCCATGAAGCTTCTAGCTCCTCATGTAATACATCCATAGAGGTAAAAGCTTCTACACTGCCTCCATCTATAGTAATGGACCTCCATGAAGCTACAAAAGAATCCACACCTCCCAGTGTTCAAGAATCACCTGTTGTAACACTTCAAGTTCGATCCTGGGAGAGTACCTTACCACCCTTGCAACTTGACGAGGCACCTAGGGTAATAGAAAACTACTAGCAAAAATCTTCACCTATTACCAACTGGAACAATTGGTTTCAAAGGGTGACGACATCATTTCAAATGGTATGATCTACCCAAGGAAGGGGGGAGTGTTTGTGGACATCCATCATTCACTTGCTTCCCTCTCAACCTTTCTCCCTGACCTCTTAATCTCTGATCTTAGGGAATGTATATATAAAGCCTTATACTCACAAAAACAAGATAAAAAAGTAAAAGAGCAAGAGCCATAACAAAAAATCATAAAAACAAATTATGCACAAGAACACGACCCTTGTAATATTTGCACTCTAACCATCATCTATTTGCGTGTACAGATATGGCTAGTACGCTAGAGTCATCCACTCCTGCCTTGGGTGAGAGGTACCCTCGTTACTTTTCACAAATATTTCACATGGTCTTTCTAGGCTTGGATGTGAATGGGATTTGATAGGTACGCTAGCATGTGAGAGGAATTTTGAGGAGTTAGAATGGCTGATACGTCTCTTGACCACGTCTGATCCATACTTAGTAGAGAGCGTTTCTCCCATTGCACAAGCCTACCCTTTTGACCAAGATGACTATAGGCGTCTAGTGACCTTCTTAGTAAACATGGGCACCTATGATAAAGAAGAAAATTTACATGACTACACGGATGGCACATATGGTCTCATGGATGATGAGTTTGTTTATCTCGACGACGAGGATACGGGTTTAGCCTTAGGGTTTCCCCCCAACCTCTACAATACCCTATTCCCTTGACTCTCTAGGGGGAGTGCAAATAATTAGGTTAGGGTTCCTTATGTTTTTTGTCGTGTTCAATAAGTGTTGGTACCTTTTTCCACTAATGTGCCTCCTGGAGGTATTCCTTTTGTTTCCTAGTGTGTACAGGAGCGTGTTGCTATTGGTAGGATTTGGCCCTTCATGGAATCTTTATCTCAACTCACTCTTCAAATCAAGAGAGACCATCGACACAAACAGGTGTTTCTTGTCCATTAGCATTGCCCCTTATCTTTTTTGCATCTATGATTGTCAGCTTTAATTGTGATTGGTAGCCTAATATTCACCGCATTTGCTTGGTATCAAACATTTAATTCAATGTAATTTTTTGTCATAATCACTTGTCTAGGTTTAAAAATCAAGCAGACCGACAAAATAGTTTGACCAAGTTAGGTGTTAGAAATCTTCTCTTAATACCATGGGGAATGCCTTCCTAATAATTAATGGTTACTTAGGTTCTTAATCCGATTTAGGAAGCATTGTGTGAAATGTACTAGGGCTTTCTAGTGGGCTTGACCCTATTGACCTTTAGCTTAAGTATTATAAAGGGAGTTTAATAGTGTGATGAGCCTGGGGAGGTGTATCAGTGTTATATGACCCCCCAAAGTTACAAAATTAAAATGCTGAAAATGAACAAACAAAAAATCAAAGTGCCACACTGTAAAATCTTAAGCTGGAAGAGAAATCTCAGCTTGATTTGGTACTTCACTCACATGTATTGCCTATGGTACTAGAGCCCTAGAGGTTCCCAGTATGGGCGCTTTTACTTGAAAAGCAAAAAACCCAAGGCATACAAAATAAGCACACACATCAAAATTGTATCACTGTGAAAAGACTTTGGGGGGTCAAACAAAAGGAATCAGTCAGGCGATGATTTCATGAGAAATTCCTTTTATGGTAGCTTAACTACAAGGTCTTCTAGATATAGCCTCTAGTCAGCCCTCGAACATGAATACTTGGCTCTCGCGATTAAACAACTTAATTGACCACAGAAAATTAAGAAGCTTACCCATGGTATTAATATTCGATCTCTAGTGCCTTTCGACCGTCAAATTAGCGACCCAGACTTGTTTAATTTTTTACCTTTACATCTGTTTATGCATTTGATTACATTGCAATTTAATGTTCATTGCTGACAAATTGTTTGAAATTCTTTTACCAATCAATTTGTCTACCTAAAACTGCATATGCTTTTTAATCACTTATGAGAATGCAATTACTGTGCCAATGTTGTTTGATTTTGCAGTGATTGAAGAAGGCTAAGGACATTCATCTCAAATGCTCTTCCACCTCGACGAACAAGCTTCAACTCAATAGCTTCCGAGGACGGAATCTACATCAAGAAGGGGGGCATGTTAACCCTCACGGCTCACGGACACCCCATCACCTACGACGGACGTGTATTATGTATTTGGTAGAGTCAGGTACCGGGCTTGTCGGACCAATAAGAAAAGGGTAAGAGTGATCGCCGATGAGAGGCGCACTCTAACTGGGACATTCAAGGGATTAGTTGGCTAAGCATGGGCGCCCAAGTGTGAATGGGGTGAGCTCATATAAAAGCCAACTAAACCTAAAATTCATTCATTCTCTCATTTGTGCAATAGAAGAGTGCTCTTGCTCCATCTCCATCTCCATCTTCTTCTTCTTCACCTCCTCGTGTGTGTGTGCATGTGAGAGAGAGAGAGAGAGAGAGAGAGAGAGAGAGAGAGAGAGGGAGAGTGTGTGTGCGATCGAGCATTACGAAGGCACGACGGCGTCGAAGCGGTTGAGCGTGGCATGGCTGCAGCTTCTTCTTCATCGCGGCGAGGAATCCTCCATGGCAGGAGCATAGAGCGGTGAGTGACACACCATTGCCCTCTTTTGAGCTTGCTAGATTAGTCTTGTTGTGTGCTTGGAGCCATTTGTGGCTCGCACACGGTTCACGGACACCCCATCACCTACGACGGACGTGTATTATGTATTTGGTAGAGTCAGGTACCGGGCTTGTCGGACCAATAAGAAAAGGGTAAGAGTGATCACCGATGAGAGGCGCACTCTAACTGGGACATTCAAGGGATTAGTTGGCTAAGCATGGGCGCCCAAGTGTGAATGGGGTGAGCTCATATAAAAGCCAACTAAACCTAAAATTCACTCATTCTCTCATTTGTGCAATAGAAGAGTGCTCTTGCTCCATCTCCATCTCCATCTTCTTCTTCTTCACCTCCTCGTGTGTGTGTGTGCATGTGAGAGGGAGAGAGAGAGAGGGAGAGTGTGTGTGCGATCGAGCATTACGAAGGCATGACGGCGGCGAAGCGGTTGAGTGCGGCACGTCTGCAGCTTCTTCTTCATCGCGGCGAGGAAACCTCCACGGAAGGAGCATAGAGCGGTGAGTGACACACCATTGCCCTCTTTTGAGCTTGCTAGATTAGTCTTGTTGTGTGCTTGGAGCCATTTGTGGCTCGCACACGGTGTATCGGCAAGTCCCTTGCTTCGACAGTGCGGCAAGGAACATATCTGTACATGGGTTGTCCTTGTGGCCTTAGGGCATGTACTGAACATTCCCATCATACTTTGGTCTGAAGTAGCACTCGTGGGTCTCATGGTTGGTCCATTTACCCTCGATTGCACACCATTTTTGTGGCCTAATTGGTTGTCCCTGTTGAGGCATCCCCTATACTGGTCCCCTCATAGGTGCTTTTTGCATGTTGTTCATCATGTCGTTCATCCTTTTAAGCATATATTCTATGGCTGAGAGTGGTGTTGCAGCAGCCGTTCCTACTTGTGCTTGTTTAGGTTGTTTTCTCGCTTTGGTTATCCTTAGGGACATCTTCTTCGTTGAAAATATCACAATTGTCTCCTAGGTCGATAGCATCTGACACACACTCTTCTAGGGTTGTATGCTTTTTACTATAGAGTATAGCATGAAGTTCTTCGTTTAGCAGTCCCTCCATAAATAAAGATACAAGTCGTTCTTTTGCAGGTATCTCTAGTCCTGGGAATCTGGCAATGTATTGTTTTATTCGAGTTGCACAATCCCTAACAGACTCACCAAGTTTATGTTTAAAGCTGTAGATTTGAGCTACTGTATTATGTTTGATCCCCGTTTTGGAACAAGCAGCTACAAATCCTTGAGCTAATGTATTCAAGTCCATGATTGACCTTGGTGGAATGTTTTGGAACCATGTCAATGATTTTCCTTCTAATGTCATTCCAAATCCCTCGAATTGAGTATGGAAATCGAATATTCATTCTGCTCTTAGCACTTGCTTAAAGCTTGCTACGTGGTCATATGGATCCCCTGATCCACTGTATTTTCTGATCCATTTTTGAAAAGCTGGTTTGACGCGTCTATTTGGTTCAACTCCAAGTCTTCTGGCAGTTGGTCCTGTTCCGAGTCCTTCAAAACAGTCTGTTGAAAATAGTGACTCATGTAGCCACCCTAGACTGGCCTTAGTGTCACCCGGTTTTCTACGTGATGAGGTGGTTTCTGGTTTCTTTACATTACTCTCAGACGATCTCTCACGGTGTTCATCTCTTTGGAATTGTCTCTGGTCCTTGTCCCAATATCCAATCCCATATGGAATATCCTTGGTATTTGGTTTGTTCTACCTCCTCAGGAGTCATCATAACAAAGTTGTTGTTATAACAATCCCTAAACAGGTAGGTTGGTAGGTCCACTAATTCCTTATCTTTGATCTTGAAGATATAGATGATCTTCATGGCCCTTAGTTGTCTTGGTTTGGCATGCGAAGTCCACAAAAGATCTTTTATGTTTCTATCTTCCCAACAAAAGACCCGATCCTAGGATTATTCGTACTAAGCCGTTTCAAAGGCTTCAAATCTACTTGATCGTATCCCTCAAATTCTAAACTTGGTGGTCCTTTTTTTGCTGGCATATCTGGGATTATGGTGTTTACTTCTAAACCCCATTTGTCTACCACATCAGGGTTTTCGACTTGTACATACTGAGTTCCATTTTTGTCCATGTACATTTTTTTCTTGTTTGTTCGCCCTAACCTCTTCTTTGAACTCAATACCATGATCATCAATGCGAATAGCATACTCCTTGTTAGGGTCCAAGTAAACCTGGGCTCCATGGTGGTTACTTGTAAAAAGATATTATATGCTTATAGCGCATTGTTGTTCCGGTTTTTGAATGAGTCGAGTAAGAAGACATTTCAGATGTTGAATCTGAAAAAGTGTCTGAAACTTCTTCAAGAATTGTGTGCAAGAAATTGCCTTGATTCACGCTTTCTTCGGTGGATACTCTACTAGAGGTTTCTCCGAGTATGCCCTGATTTCCTAGTACACAACCAGATCTAAGGTTCATATAGACTTATGAAGCCCTGAATAGAGTACTCACCTTTGGAAATTGACTTGTTGTCAATTTCCACTTGATTCAATTGCAACTTTCTATCAAGCCACTGATTTCTCGTCTACAACCTGGTTCCTATACAAATTTGATAAAGTTAGCTAAAAGACAATAGAGTTTTTGCTAACTCTCGTGATCGGTCTATGTGTATCACTTCAAATCGAGCTATGGGAGTCAAAATTTGACTTTCAAAATTTGACTTTCAAATTTGACTTTAGCAAAAATCAAAGGTTTAATATGCAACCTGGGCACTGAGTGAACATGTACCAGTTTTGATCCGATTGAACCTAAAATTGCCCGGTGGCTTTATATTATGTTGGTCTAACACTGTATAAGTTCAAAAGTCAAAATTGATGTCTCTCGGTAGCAGTAGTAAATAATCACGATTATTTACTTTTGTCAGTTTTTGTCACTTTTTGGATTGGTATGGCAAGCTGTATACAACTTGTTAAAGTCCCTGGACAAGTTTCAACAAGTTTGGACAATATCTGATCAAGTTTATCAACTGTTTTGTCTCCGCAGACTCTGATTTCGAGAATCTGGCTTAAGTCTCACTTTTGTGATCCAAATTTCACCAAAATTGATTTGTGAGGTCTACTTGATGTACTTGACCTTGTGGTATACTCAAATGTGCAAATTTCTCAAGTTTTGGGGCAGATGTAAATAATCGCGGTTATTTACTCTAGCTATATTTTTGCAACTTTTTGCCCCAATTTTGACACAGATCTGTTAAGCATCTCAAGTTAATGTCACTAGCCAAATTTCATCAAGTTTGGATAATTTTTGGTCAAATGGTCAT
Organism: Adiantum capillus-veneris; assembly: GCF_014529385.1. Lineage (NCBI taxonomy): Eukaryota > Viridiplantae > Streptophyta > Polypodiopsida > Polypodiales > Pteridaceae > Adiantum > Adiantum capillus-veneris. Next base: position 157,391,702 of record NC_140946.1, read on the forward strand.
CAATTATTTGTCTGCAGACTAACTTTGCAAAATCGGTCACAATTTTCAATCCAGTGATCCAAATCTTACCAAATTTGGTTTGTAGGCTTATTACAACATGTTAGAACTAGTGGTATGCTGACTTGGTCAAAAAAGTTGAAAAATGGGACAGATGTAAATAATCGCTATTAGTTACAACTAACAAGTTTTTGCATCTTTTTGGTCAACTGAGCATGTACACATGTTTATCACATCAATATAAGCCTATGAATCAATTTCCAACAAGTTTGGACAAATTTTTCCCCAATTTACACTCAAGATTCAAAAAGTCAGTACAAACTTTAATTTTTACCTAGTTTTTTGTCAGTTTGGTGATCCAAATCTCTTGGGCCTTTACAAAAGTTGTTTGTACACATGCAATGAGTCAATGGTATGAACCTTGGTCAATTTAGAGCAGAAAGTTAATAATCACGATTATTAACTTTATGCTTCAAATAAGCACTTTTTTGCAATTTTTTCAAAGACAGTCTTTATATGAGCTATTTTAAGCCTATGAATCAAGTCAAAACTTAATTTGGCCTAAAATGTCAAGATACCGTAAATGATCTGAGTTTTGGCCAACTCTTGAAATTTTTACCTCGGAGTGTCTTTGAGCTTATCAACTGGTCCAGACAACTTTTAAGCTTACTCTCCAGTTGGATTGAGTGGTTTCAAGTCTTTTCGAGCTATTTCTAGCCGTAGACCTGAAATTCTGTAACTTCCAATAACAACTCACACTTGATTCTTTTAGAGAGAGCAATGTTTTGAAATCCACCTCGGATCCTACTTACCCTATTCCTAGATTCTAATGCAATGGGGTTGTGGAAAGTGTTCACAAACACTCGTTTTCTTGTCTTTTATGTTTTTTTGAGCACTGATCTTAAGACTTGTCTCGTCTACCAATCATTCTCCAAATCCTAATCTATTTCTACAATCCTACAATCCTAAAGTCACTTAGCAAGTAGAATTACTTCGAAGCTACCTCTACACAACAAAAGACGACAATCTTAAGCTATGGGGTTTCTAAAAGAAAGTTTTGAACTCTAGGTGAACCTAGAGGAAGTTCAAGGATAACTTCACAAGATGCTCATGTTTTTTCCTAGTTTAGTCTCTTCGATCCTCGGTAGCACCGCCAAATGTGGGATGCATGTCTAACCTCACCATCCTATCTTATTGCAGTATTAGCGAGAACCACGATTAATTTGTCAATCCATGGGAGGAAGTTGACTCAACTAGTATATAGAGGCTACAAGAGGGTGTCAATCTCTTGGAAAACAACTAAAAACTCACATCTAACTCAGGCTACACTCAAGTGGCTGAAATCACCAAAAGCCAATCGCTCATCGGCAAACAAATCACATCCGTTATAGCATCAGATGACATCCAATTGTAATGAAACTTCTAGGACAAGTTTATATGACCTAAGCACACATGCTTATGGTCTCAAAGCCCACTTTAGGTCAAGTTCCAAAATCACGATTATTAACAGCAGTGGATTTTTGACCTAGTTATTTTTGTCCTAGAATGCATCTAAATGCTTTGTAATGATGCCCCAATACCCCTCCTATGCTTAGTTTTTTATTTGACAGTGTAAATTCCTAGTTATGATGAAATTATACCGTGGGTCGGTGACGCCAAAGACTACGAAATACTGTAAACTGCGTACGTCAATGTGTAGAGCTCTTACCTACGGTTGCAATGCAACAAACGCGACTGCAATGTGACAACCGGGGAGGGAGTAGGAAGCACAAGAAGGAGAAGAGTGAGCTCCGTTAGCTCACACTGTGTATTTCTTATCCAAAAACTTATAAAAAACTTACAAAAATTGGCTTTATACCTTAGCCAAGGTTTTTGGGTGGTCAAAACTAATAATCTGGAGTTCTACCAAAGCTGAGAAATGACTGGCTGATACAATCTGGAAGCTTGTAGCCCAGGCTCATTAATTACAGAGTTTATCCGAAAAATAGGAGTTACAATATTCTCAATTTATCAAAATAATAAATGTTTTACAAAGAGAACTCCGAAAAATGGTGTCCGTGTTAGCTTACAGCTAACACACAAAAACATTGCAACATGATACTCAACAATCTGATATGCCATACATTTCAAGGAAGTTGGAGGAAGTTCATTTGTATGATTGTACTTCAATGGATGAGAAAGAGCCAAATCACTATGGAAAGTTACTTTTACACATGTGTAATAGCACATGTATGCTCATTGCCAATTGTGTATCTTTGTGGAGTGGAACCAATGGATTTACATGAAGGAAACATAATGGGGACAGTGTGATTGACTATATGCTACTCTCCAAATCCATCATGTATCACATAAAGAGTTTTATGTTTGGCCAATGGACCCCGAAATCTGACCATCAGACCTTATGCATTGACCTTTCATGTGGAGAAGCAGCTAAGCATGATAATATCAGCCAAAGGAAAGAGAATTTATCACTATGTATGGATTTCAAACGGACACCAATGTACATTGAAATGGTTGAGCAAAAGCTATGGATGACAAAGCTTCAATATGACGCACCATTGGAAACTAAATGGAAAGTTTTCAAGAAATTATTTGTTCTTGTGCCGAAGAATGCTTTGCCATAAAGCATCTCCATGATATCAACAAAGATAGATCACGCAAAAGGTGGTCTGATAAAGAATGTCAAGGTGCTCGAAAGTCCTTGATAAAGCTTGATGCAACTTTGGACAAAGACAACTATCAAAGTCATTTGCATACATACAAGGCATTGATTCAAAATAAGAGAAGAAGATGGAAATTAAAGCAACAACTTTTTCAAGTCCAAGAAAAGGCACATGCATGTGGAAGATTTTGGAGAAACTTGAGGGACAAGCGGGTTGAGAATTTTTGTAACTTGAGTCTTATGAATATCTACACACATTGTAGGCAATTATATGAGCAAGCAACTGCTGAAAAAATGTCATTTTATGGTTCACTCCTATTTATGCCCTCTTTTTTTTACTATTGAGGATGTATGCAGTGGGCTTGAAATGTTGGCCACTTGCAAAGCGGGATATTTTCAAGGTATCAAGCCGGAGATGATCAAATGGACAAGAGATTTTACCCATGAGTGGATGTGTGATATGTTCAACCTTGCACTTCAACATGGTATGCCTTATGATTGGATTAATAATTGGTTAAGCCTTTGCATAAAGGAGGGATGTAAACAATGTAAACAACTACTGGACTATAATGATTGGGTCTCTTATGGCAAAGTTGTTTGGGTGCATAATGGAGATGAAATTGAGTGATTGGGCTGAAGAGAATGAAAAGCGTGCAAAAGGACAAGCGGGTTTTTGTCGATACCATAGCACCATTGATCATCTTGTCACTCTTTGTGTTCTCATGGAGGAAAGTCGGTTGAAAGACAAGAAATTGTATTGTTGCTTTGTGGACTTAAAGAAAGCCTTTGATATGATTCCATGTAGCAATTTGTGGAGAAGGATGGAAGAACTCCAAGTGTCAAGTGAGTTAATGCTTGGGGTTTTTCGAATCTATGAGAAGGTGATTTGTCAATTGCGCATGGAAAGAGAAATTTCAAAAAAATTGTAAGCACTATTGGGATTAAACAAAGATGTCTGTTGTCACCAACTCTCTTTGGTCTATGCATCAATCAATTGGAACAAATGGTACTTGATTTAATGCAAGAAGAAGGCATTGAAGAGGTCACTATTTGCAATGCGGTAATCATGCTTTTGTTGTATGTGGATGATGTAGTGCTTCTAGAACACACTTTAGAAGATGCACAAAAGCTTATGGTTGTCCTTGAGAACTTTTGCTTGCATAGTGGGCTGGTTGTGAATGAACCCAAAACAAAGGTTATGCTTGTAAAAACCAACCATAAGGAGAAGCCATGCATTGTGTACAACAATGAGACATTTGAAGTTGTTGAGAGCTTTCAGTACCTTGGCCTTGAGGTTCCGTCCAATCACAAGTGGCATGAACGTGCTATGCATCATTTGGAAGCAGGAAAGAGAGCATATTATGCATTTGAGAACAAGTGTTGGTTCTCAAGAAGTAACTTTTTGATGCATTGGTGACATAGGTTCTTCTTATGGAGTTGAAGTGTGGGGCGGAAGCATCTCAAAGTCTACTTGGAAAGAGTTTGAGAATGTCCCAAAGCGTTTTCTTACAAACTTTCTCTATGTTAATACACAAACACCATATACGCTCCTACTTCTTGAGTCAGGATCTTTTCCAATTGAGGTTATGGGCATGGAAAGGGTCACTCATCAGCCATACACATACTACATCACATGTAGCTTTGGTCCCATAGGTCATATATGACCTCCGAGGACGATAATAAAATCTCTCTCTCTCTCTCTCTCTCTCTCTCTCTCTCTCTCTCTCTCTCTCTCTCTCTCTCTCTCTCTCTCTAGGACAAGTATACACCTAAATCAATTTACATCAAGATTATTGCCAACAAAAAGAGAGATTAAAAGTTGTATAGCCCAAGATAATCCAGAACATCTTTGCCAAAGGGCCAATTGCTACCCAATCTATATCATCTTTGCTAGCTACAATACATGGCAGAAAATGTATCACAAAATTATACAATCATCCGCTTCACTCCAAGTTTGGATATGTGCGTTCACGGCTAAGAGCATTGCAGACATGTATTTTCTTAGCACGGGTTGATGTATGAACATGTTTTCATTTTGGCTCAATCTAAGAACTCCCAAGAAAATAAAAAACAAGAGCTTGCAAGCCAAATAATATTTTTTCTTGGCCTCCCTATCGGTGAAATCAAGGCATGTGCAATAGGGTTCATCCTTGATGTTCACCTCATACACCCCCACATGTCCATCTACTGCGTGATGCTCAACCTTGAATATTTCATGTGCTTTTTAAACCACTGCTACTTGCTTTTGTTGAAGCGGAAGAGGAATCACCTCCACCTCTAGGAGGAGTTTGCATGGTTGTTGCACTCTCTTTATCGCTTCCAATTGTCTCCACTTGAAATCCTCCTTCAAGTAGTACCTCAACTTCTTCATCTGTTAGTATTTGTTCCTAGATCAACTGACCAAATTGTTGGAGGAGGAGTTGAAATTGGTTCTATATTATGATCCACCACATAGCAATGAATAACATGTCAGGGACAAAACCAGAACCATTGTTTGAGTAGCCCATTTGGATATTTTCTATACCCCTCAAAGGATGGTGCAGGAGTCCCTTTACTACATGCCATAATATTTTGTCCACATATTTTTCCACCGTTGGGGATGCCACTACATGTCACACAACTACGGATCGGGGTTCTTCTAATTGCCCATGTAGCTTCATTGACCTTTCATTTCCAAAACACAAATCTTCGTCTTCTCTTTGGAATTCTCACTCCCATCTACTACCCCTAAATCTTCGGTGAAAATGATCTTCCTTGGCCTTTTGTGTGTTGTGCGGTCTTTTTCTCATTGTACTCTAGCCTATGTGTCAATTCATCATCAACATCAATCACAATTGCTACCCCTCGCTTTTGCGGAATGGTTTCTTCGTCTCCTTCAAGCAGGGTATGAGCTTTATACATGGGTGTTCCAGATGTAGCCACATTTACTACTCTTATCACTTGTGTTGGACTAGAGGAAACTCTTTCCTTTAGGCTTTAGCCTCTCTAGTGAAGGACCCTTTCCAATATGCTTACCTTGAGAGTAAGAAATTGCCTTTGTGCTTTGTAGTATTTCATTTTCCATATCTGAAGTACATGCATCATATAATGAGATTTTTCTTTTGAACCCTTCACCTGTAAGCCAACTACCATGCTTGTTCTCGGCCAAGTTGGTTCTTGGAGTGTTTGCCCCATCATCACTTATCTCTATTTCTGACATGATGCTACCCAATGTGAAATACGCACCTCCCGCCAACTCAACCAAGAGTCCATTGCAGGGATGGTTTTATCCATGCAATTTCCATTTTTCCACCATTGTCAAAGTAGACGAGCCTCCACTACAGCTCCCCCAAGAGAGGGGGACTAGACGCCACTTTTCGCACATGTCTTTGTGGGTTTGTTGAGATGAAGAGACAATGTACTTTGTGGTGTGTGCCACCATGCTTTGTTTCCAATGAAAAAGGAAAGATCAATCTCGATGTCATAGAACATTGTCTTTGCCACCATTGAACATTGTGCGAATTGCATTCCAGTTGGCTTGAGCTTTGTCCTCCATGAATCCATGGAAATCTGCTCTCTCACATCCATGACCCTCCATAACTTCATTTATGCACTGCCAAAAAACAATTTGTGCTTCCATGTCTTCCTCTTTCATCTCACATGTTGCAATAGTGAGGACATCCTGTATGCTGCAAACAGAAGACAAGCACATTAGTAAACACATTACTGGTTGTTTCTTAAGATATGACAAACTTTTGAAACATGTTCTTAAGACAACAAACCCTGGATCATAAACGTGGCATGCCATGGTCACCTAATCCGCCACTCGATGAGTGTGATCAAATTGCACCCAAGCGTACCGAAGATCTCCAAGTCCACTTCGTCGCATTCAATTAACCAAATCCAATCCAGATGCAGGACCTACTGTAGACATATTGAACACAAAACAACGCTGCCCTTTTGCTCCTTGCCCGAGAAACCTGCTTTTGTGAAAAAAATCATATGTGCAATCTCTTTTTAGTTGCAGTAACAAGGAGTCCACACCAAAGCTCTCCTTTGTTGGCCCATTCCTAGTTGCAGCCATGGACCTTCAAAACCTGTACTTTAGAGTTAAATTACTTTGAAATATTATGTCCAAACAAGAGAAAATAAAAGCATCCTCACCAATTGTCCTCCACCAAGGGGCCCATTTCCTTAGCAACATTTAGAAATTCTTGCTCACCAAGTACATAGCTAGATCCCCCCTCTTGCATCAAAGTTGTCGTCACAATTTCCTTTGCCACACACATTTGCACCTATCTTGCACTTGCATGTCTATCCACACTGAGAACTCGTGCAACCATATCTTTGGTTTTATCGGTGAGCCCTTTTGATGACCCATCCCACATGTCATGTTGGTGAGTTCCTTGATGTACCATTAAGCTGCTCATACTCTCATCCCTTGGCATAACATAATATATGAAGCAATCACATGTACGCAAACAGATGGGCGGTTGATCGTAATAGTGGTAATTAAGCTTACCACATAGTCCGTTGCAAAACTCACCCATGCATGTATTGGATATTTATAAGTGAGACTCATCTTAGTTTTCATGATTACCATACGTACACTTATAGTGGATATTTATAGCAACTTTTTGTGATGATGGATTTTTTGTATTCAAAATGTTCAAAGTGAAGAGGTGTAATGTTTAAAATGTGGTGAAACTCTAAGGTGTTAGTACTCTATTATAGCAAATTGATTCTTTTGTTGTTTTGAAGAGTTTGATTTGGTTACTTAAGTGGTAAGATTATGGCTCTCCAATTGGACGGCAATGATGCAATGTCTTTGTGAATGATAACTAGCACTTACCTTAGTTTTCATGAGTACCAAATGTATACTTGTAGTGGATATTTATAGTAGCTACTTCTTGTGATTATGGATTTTCTGTATTAACAATGTGCAAAATGAAGAGATATAATGTTTAAAATTTGGTCTAATCTCTAAGGTTTTACTATTATATTATGTAAAAGTGGTCTCATCTATTGCATGGGTGTTAATACATTGTATTGTTGTTGTTCAAGATGAACAACAACAATACAATGTTAAAACTCACCCATGCAAGTGAGTAGATGGGAGTGGCATCAGACAAGCAGTACAATTAGGTATGTTCTCACATGCATATCAACTACTCCACATAACTTCTCTACCCATCAGAGAGTATCTTTTAAAGAAAACCAACTGTATTTTTAAGCTATAATATAAAATCAATACAATTAAAATTAAAAAAAGATTACAATTGTTAGAAAAACAACAAACTATTGAAAGAAAAATCATACCTGCACCTGAAGCCATAACAAGTAACCATCCAAAATAAAAAAAAGTATCATGAGCCAAATGGACACCACTACGAACATGATCCTCACCACAAAAATCCCATGGTGTTAACCCTCAGGCACATTCCTATCACCTAAGAAGGACGTCGTATTATTTATTTGGTAGAGTCAGCTACCGGGCTTGTCGGTCCAATAGGAAAAGGGTAATAGTGATCGCCGATGAGAGGTGCACTCTAACTAGAACATTCAAGGGATTGGTTGGCTAAGCATGGGCGCCCAAGTGTGAATGGGGTGAGCTCATATTAAATTCAACTAAACCTAATATTCACTCATTCTTTCATTTGTGCAATTGAAGAGTGCCCTTGCTCCATCTCCATCTTCTTCTTCTTCATCATCTCCTTGTGTGTGTTTGTGTATGAGAGAGAGAGAGAGAGAGAGAGATCGAGCATTGCGACGGCGGCATGATGGTGGCGAGGCGGTTGAGCGCGACGTAGCGACGTCTCCCTCTTCTTCGCGGCGAGGAATCCTCCACGACAGCAAGGGTAGAGCGGTGAGTGACACACCATCGCCATCTTTGAGCTTACTAGTTTAGGCTAGTTTCATGCTTGGAGCCATTTGTGGCTCACACACATTGTATTGGCAAGTCCCTTGCATTGACACGTGCGACAGACACGCACATTTTTGGTGCCGTTACCGAGGAAATGCCATACACTAAGGTTGAATGACACTCTGTACTGCTTTGTGGTGCAATTTCAATTGTAGGAAAGGTAGAGAAGGAAGGTGTGTGTGTTGAGAAGAAGGAGTTTGTTTTTCTACTGTGTATTATTTTGTTAATAAGGAATTGAAAGGTACTCTGTTTTCTTTGTTAATAAGGTTTTGAAAGGTACTGTGTTTTCTCTGTGATGATAAGGTGTTAGTATTAAGGTTGTAGATCCATAATTCTAGTTCTATGTAAAGTACAGTAAGTAGTTCTGTTAGCTAGTGAGTTGTTGTAGTAGTGTGTTAGTGTGTAACAGTAGTTGTATTAGTGGTAAGTAGGTAGGTTAGGGGTGTGTGTGCTCACGCGGATAGTGCACCCGCGGCGACCTTATCAAAAAAAAAAATTAAAATTTTAAAAATAAAAAATAAAAAATAAAATAAAATTTTAAAGGTAGGATTGGGATCGGAATAATCTCCCACACCCAAGCCCAAGCCCATGCTCAGGCTCATGCCTCATTCGCCCTTTAAAATTAGGTATTTTAGCCTCACACGGAGCTAAAAATACACCTTTTTGAGGACCAACAGAGCTTCAGCTGACCGAACGTTGTGCAGTAAAGCACACCATGACCCTCTGAGTGATACGCTTGTTTCAAGCTATCACACACTTTAATAAAAAAACCGATCATTATTAAACATTAAAAAATATCAAAAAACGAGTGAAAACGGACGCCTAAAAAAGTAAGCGGTTAACTTTTGAGATTATTTGCCGACGCTTGTAGGGTGCCAAAGGCACATGCATCTACGCTCTGGTTGTGTGCTAGAGGCCGAGCAACTAGAGAACGTTTCGACTTACACGAGTTCTCAATATCCACCCGCCTTAGGTCCCGGGCTCTCGGCGGGGACCCATGCCATGGGTCCACGGTCCGGGTCGAGCGTGCTTAGCCGCTTGAAGGAAACCTTTAGTAGAGCCACTCGCTGCGAACATGGAGTTAATGATGTAAATGAGGGGCGTGGGGAAGTAAATTCTCCATTCATGACCAACATAGACCCTATGCTCTTAGAGAGTGTGCACGTGAATACTCCATTCACTGCACCTCCTGACTCTTCAGAGCTATTTTCCTCCGAGGTTATATTACCTAATGGTAGAAGCCTTGCCGAAGTGCAAGAGGTTGAGTGATATATCATTGCGGCTAGGGAAAAGGAAATTGAGAGCTTACGCAAGGCGGAGCAACAAAGAGAGTTAAAAGAAAAAGCTCCTATGTTAATATCCTTGTTAGGAGATTAATCGAGTGCGCCTGACTTAGCAACCACTAAGGGCCAACCAATAGAGAGCAACATTGCATCTAGCTCAAAGGACACCCCTAGCACCTCAAGCCTAGATGGAGCGTTCTTAAATGAGAACTGGGAGTACGAACTACAAACGAAAACTCTAACCGACCTTTATACAGGTCACACCTATCACCTGGGTTGGTTAGATGTCCTACAATCCACAACGGGTGCTACTAGTGTGGAGGATCAACAACAAAGAGTTTGTGAGGTTGATAGGGTTATTGAGCTAGAGAGACAAAACAAGGGGATCTACATGCCTTCAACGGGTCTCATGAGATTCTTGGATACAGGGAAGGCTAAACAACCGACCTTATCACAAATGGACACTCCCTCAATAAGCCCGATCAATCCTCCATCTGTTGTTTCGTCAGGGGTCTCAGTGCAATCTGAGCCCACAAGTGATAGCTTTACCTTTCCAAGTCTAGCTCATCTTTCCCTTGATGACACCATGACTACCATGCCTACCCCAATGATGGGCATGCCGAGAAACACGCCATGGAACTCATTTGTTAGTAAAGCATCGCTACATGGTAGTGCAATGCTTGCAACAGTACCTACAAGTGTGTACCAATCATATACACCCATGGATCCTCGTACTCATGTAGTTCCTATCCCTCCCATTGTTTCAACTACCTATGCTCCACAACCACAACACCCAAGCTCTTATTTCCATGGGACCATACCAACTTGCATTAGCATGTCACATCCGACGTTTGCTATGCCTAGGGCCACACATATGAAGTTTGGACCTCCAAATGGCACAACACCATACCAAACGTGGAGCCCAAGGGCTTCCTATGCACCAAGCCCAATGCCAATACCTACTCCACATGTAGTCTCTGGGGCGCCTTCACCCACGAGGCCTGCTCACTTAGGTAACTTGGCTCCATTTGCTCAAGCTATCGGTCAATCTATTGCTGAGAATATGTGTAACACGCCTGATAGAGAGCCTAGAAGTAAGGCAATACAAATAGCCAAGGTCACACAAAAATTTAGCGGAGACGGGGATGTGAGAAATCATATCGAAGTGTTTGAACAAATATGCGTTTCTCTAGGAGAACACAATGACCTGCATAAGAGTAATGCTTTAAACCTAACCTTAAGTGGGAAGGCTGGGGATTGGTATAGAACCCTAAGGGTAGAAGAAAAAACGATTTACCCTACTCTTCGGAGACTGTTCTTAAAAGAATACATACAAGAGGGAGTGCTTTGGGGTGTAGCCTCTCAGCTCCAGAAAGCCCAACGAGAGGAAGGAGAGCCGGTGAGAGACTTTATTAGTCGCTTAAAGCATTTGAATTCTCGCTGTAATCCAAATGAACGCTTCAACAATAACCAATTGCTTGATAGATTCATTAGGGGATTACGACATGAGGATATGTACAATGGCCTAGTCATTTGAGGTATCACCACTTGGGAAGCAGTCACCACCAATGCAATCCAATTGGAGGACAATTTAATGATTCAAGGAGAAAGAGTGTCTTTTGAGCCTAAATCTATTAGCTTGCAAGCATTGAGGCATCAGGCAATGACCCTAAATCCTATTGCTAAGGAGCCAAAGATATCTGAGATGAATTTAGCAGATCTCAACAAAGCTATTCAACAGTCTTAGAGACAATCGTGCTCCGCAAAACAATCATATGTATCCAAGAAGGGAGCAACAATGGTGCTCAGTATGCTATGGACCGCATAGTACCGGTGAATGCCCTACTTTTAGTGTAAAATTCAATGAGAAATGCAATGCTTGTGGGAGTTATGGTCATCAAGCTAAGGATTGCATAGTATTTAAGCGTGAGATTACCAATAGACTAGCATGGTCAGACACACCTCGAGTGCTTGCATTGATGCCAGCCCCACCTCTTGAACAAACAGCACAACACATGGTCCCTAGGGCCCAAAATGTTATTCAAACAACACCCTTACCACCTCCAGTGCTAGGACCGCAACCACCACATTCGAGAATCACTTCTGTGAATCAAGTGGGTTGTGAGTCATCTATTGCTTGTTTGGAAGGCTGTGAGGAGGATATAGACCCCAATATTGCCTATGGGATGGATGCGCTTGAAGAAAGTCCACAATACTACATGGAGGACTATTGCGGACAAGTCAAACATGTCTATCAAGTAGCTTCTCTCGCTGCAAGAGGCCAAAATATCAATTACACTGCTAAGAGACCACCTCTTCAATGTTATGAGTGTGGAGGTCCACATCGTGTGGCCGAGTGTCCTATTAGGCTAAAAAAGAACGCCACACTAATGCAAACCAATCAAGCGAGCACATCTACAATGCCGATACTCATGTGTAATTGATGTGGCATAGATCATTTGATTGCCCAATGTCCAAATAATCCAAATGCATCAAAGATCACGTCATTAAACTTGATTGAGGTTACCGAGGAGCCATCACAAAGTACACATGTGGTACCAATAAACGTACTCACACGATCGATGCTCCAAAAAAATAATTATATTCTTGAGGAAAGAGACACGGTATCAATTGCCCAATCTTAGAAAAAGAAGAAAACATGAAGGAAGAGATCGCAGAAATCAGCGAAGTCAGACCCCAGTTCAAAGACCAACATAGGGACTGGTGACGACCCCGTATATATGAACAATACTGAAGAGGATTAAGATTCAGGTGAAACCATGGAGACCAAAACGACCACTAAGATAGAAACCAACAAGAAATATCTTAATGAGCCACAATGGCCAGGATCCAAGAAGAAGATAAGAACTTATCCAAACCCTACAGAGGAGATCGAGCGAGTCAAGCAATTAAGGAGTTTGGTAGAAGATACCCAAAGGGATCTAGAACCAGCACCTAGGCAGATCCAGATTACAGACACCATGTTCCCTACGCAACAACAACCTCACCAAGTCCACAGACCCTTAGCCATACCTAGTGTCATCCAAGAAGGAAGTGACTTAAAGTCATGGGAAAGTGGGCGTACTCACTTCTTGATGGAAAGAATGTTTACAGAGGGACTACCTGATCCTATCGAAGAAATGGAGATCCCATCTTCCCCACGTCAAGGGACTGAAGCCCAAAAGGTACCAATTAAAATTTGCCAAATTGATGGATTTCATGTCTTCAGAAGTTAGAACCACCATCATGTCCAAACTATATAAAGACCCTGAGCTAGTCTCAGCTCTTCGAGCCTTCCTCAATGGAGAACTGAAGTTTGGGCTACCACAATTTGCATAGATGGATGGAGTTGGGGAGATGCCATTAGAGGAGGAACACTTAGATCCACAACCCAACCTAGATGAGAACGTTGTTATAGAAATACATGTTAACAAGTTGGGACAATACTTTGAGGGTGATGAATCCAATGCAACCATACCAATCACTACCAAGGGATTAACTGTGAAGGGAATGCTTGATGGTGGCACTGGGGTTAGCATTGTGACTAAAAATTAATGGGAAACTATGGGAAGACCTCACCTTGCGGCCACAAGCATAGTAGTGAAGATGGCCAATGAGTCTATTGTTAAACCTATTGGGATACTAGAAGATCTCAACATCAAGGTCTTTGGACATAAAAAAAGAGTTACCTTCATTGTTATGGATTTCTCCAAGCACACTATGGCATCGGAGATGATCTTAGGACGTCCTTTCATGAGGGAAGCAAAAATGGTGCATGATGGTCTAAAAACCATGTCTACTTGCAGTTCCAAGATTCTATCATTTGAGTGGATCTTGTAATTGGTCGAGCACATCCCCTAGGAAATAGGTTTATAATTGATCATAGATATGACACCACAGTTCATTCGGCCCCATTGCAGTATTGTTACATGTGTAAAGCGGACACTAATGTTGGGGAAGATTCTCCTTATATGGATGTACTACCTGGGATGACTGAGTCGGACAATGTGGATTGGATCCACCTAGCACCAACCATAGACACTTGGGGAAACAGGGGGACGACCTGGGTAACACCTGAGGGGGATGAAATGCCACCACTCGTACCCTTAAATATGCTAGAAGCAATGCATATAGCTTCTGACAAGATTTATCCTAATATAACGAAGAAAAAATACAAGTGGGTCCCTAAAGCTTCTTTAGAAACCATAGCTAGTGCTAAAAAACATAAGCCTTGTAAGAAACGTCCCACTCGCCCCAAAAAGTGTAAGGAAACATGGCGGTGGATTCCTAAACGACTATTGGAAGCCCAAGGCTACTATTAAGGAAATGATCAAATCTGGGTGTCAAAATGTAGATTGTGTTCTTACCTGTCACCTGACCCATGTGCACCCAATCCTATAGCTCCAAAACAAATTGACAATCGTGGAAAGAAAAAAATCAATGAATGCTACACACCCGCTCCAGAGCCAGTTTGGGTACCGAAGAAAGAACCATTTGTTCCACCTAGCTCAGGAAGGGGGGAGTCCCATGAAGCTTCTGCCTCCTCATGTAATGCATCCATAGAGGTAAAAGCTTATCCACATCCTCTACCTACAATAGTGGACCTCCATAAAGCTAACAAGGAATCCACACCTCCCAGTGTTCAAGAATCACCTGATGAACCACTTCAAGTTCAATCCTGGGAAAGTACCTTACCAACCTTGGAACTCGATGAGGCACCCAAGGTAATAGAGAACTATTGGCAAAAATCCTCACCTATTACCAATTGGAATAACTGGTTCCAAAATGTGATGACATCCTTTTAAAGTATGATCTACCCAAGGAAGGGTGGATTCTTCATTTACGTCAGCCTATTGATTTATTTCCCTCTTACCCTTCTTTCCCTGACCTTTGAGCTTTCCGATCTTAGGGATTGTATATATAAAGCCTTATACTCACAAAAAACAAAAATAGTAAAGAGCAAGAGCAATTAGCAAACGAGTGTGCACAATAAAAGTCAAAACATTGACCCAGACCTACACAATCACATCCGGTACACTAAAACAGAAATCTATGTCATCAAACACCTTTGATCCTCATCACTCGAGTGATGGAGGGTAGGTAGGATTAGTAGGATAGTAGTGTTTTTTTTAAAGAGTATAATGATTAGTAAAGTTCTTTCTTCCCACTGATGTGCCTCCTAGAGGTATTCTTTGTGTTTCCTCGTGTGTACAGGAACGTGTTGATGTGCTTAGGATTTGGACTTCATGGAATCTTTCTCCCATTCACACTTCAAATCAAGCACGACCATCAACACAAACAGATGTTTCTTGTCCATTAGCATTGCCCCTTATCTTTTTGCATCCATGTTTGTCTGCTTTAATTGTGATTGGTAGCATAATATTCAGCACATTTGCTTAGTATCAAACATTAAATTCAATGTAATTTGTGTCATAATCACTTGTCTAGGTTTAAAAATCAAGGAGTCCGACTAAGCTAGTTTGACCAAGCTAGGTGTTAGAGATCTTCTCTTAATACCATGGGGAATGCCTTCCTAATAATCTATGGTTATGTAGATTCTTAATCCGATTTAGGCAGCATTGTGTGCAATGTACTAGGGTTTTCTAGTGGGCTTAGTCCCTATTGACTTTTAGCTTAAGTATTATAAAGTGAGTTTACTAGTGTGATGAGCCTGGGGAGGGTAACAATGTTATATGACACCCCAAAGTTACAAAATTAAAATGCTGAAAACGAACAAACAAAAAAATCAAAGTGCCACAATGTAAAATCTTAAGCTGGAAGAGAAACCTCAGCTTGATTTGGTACTCCACTCACATGTATTGCCTATGGTACTAGAGCCCTAGAGGTTCCCAGTGTGGGCGCTTTTCCTTGAAAAGCAAAAAACTCAAGGCATACAAAATAAGCACACACATCAAAATTGAATCACTGTGAAAAGACTTTGGGGGGTCAAAGAAAAGTAAATAAGTCAGGTGATGATTTCATGAGAATTACTTTTATCATAGCTTAACTACGAGGTCTTCTAGATATAGCCTCTAGTCAGCCCTCGGACATGAAATACTTGGCTGTCGCTATTAAACAACTTAATTGACCGGAGAAAATCGAGAAGCTTGCCCATGGTATTAATAGTTGATCCTTAGTGCCTTTTGATCGTTAAATTAGCGACCCCAAACTTGTTTAATTTTTTATCTTGACAACTATTTATGTGTGTGATTATATTGCAATTTAATGTTTATTGCTGACAAATGGTATAAAATTCTGTTACCAATCAAATTGTCTGCCTACAACTGCATATGCTTTTTAATTATATATAGGAATGCAATTACTATGCCAATTTTGTTTGATTTTGCAGTGAATGAAGAAGGCTAAGGACACTCATCTCAAAGGCTCTTCCACCTCGACAAACGAGCTTCAACTCAATAGCTTCTGAGGACAGAATCTACATCAGGAAGGGAGGCATGTTAACCCTCACGCACATTCCTATCACCTAAGACGGACGTCGTATTATTTATTTGGTAGAGTCGGGTATCGGGCTTGTCGGTCCAATAGGAAAAGGGTAAGAGTGATCACCGATGAGAGGCGCACTCTAACTAGAACATTCAAGGGATTAGTTGGCGACGCATGGGCGCCCAAGTGTGAATGGGGCGAGCTCATATAAAAGTCAACTAAACCTAAAATTCACTCATTCTTTCATTTGTGCAATTAAAGAGTGCTCTTGCTCCATCTCCATCTTCTTCTTCTTCATCTCCTTGTGTGTGTATGTTTGTGTGTGTGTGTGTGTGTGTGTGTGTGTGTGTGTGTGTGTGTGTGTGTGTGTGTGTGTGTGTGTGTGAGAGAGAGAGAGAGAGAGAGAGAGAGAGAGAGAGAGAGAGAGAGTGTGATTGAGCATTGCGACAGCGGCACGACGACAGCGAGGCGGTTGAGCGAGGCGTAGCGGCATCTCCCTCTTCTTCACGATGAGGAATCCTCCACAACAGCAAGCGTAGAGCGGTGAGTGACACACCATCGTCATCTTTGAGCTTACTAGTTTATGCTAGTTGCATGCTTGGAGCCATTTGTGGCTCGCACACAGTGTATCGACCAGTCCCTTGCATTGACACGTGCGATAGATGCACACACATGGTGGTCGTGTGTTCGATGGATGATGTGAACCTCCAAAAGGCAAGCCTAAGAAAATGAAATCTGCTACCCATGCCAGAGTATGTCCACATCTAGTATATAGCATATCTGATGCACGTGCCTTGAGCATGTGTTCATGATTAGGTACCCATACAGGTTTATGTATACCTGCCTGAAAATCACCTTTGATAGGTATGTAATCCCCAACCACTGCCATACATCTTCCATCTCCCGAAGAAGCCAAAGAACCAAAAGGAATCTCCGTAGCATACACATAAGAAAAAACTTTCTTTAATCTCTTGGGGTGCCACCTCTCCCTACATCAACACCCACAAAAATTAATGTCAAATAAATATTCATAATGTGAATTGATTTTTGCATCATTAGATAAAGCATTAAAAAAAGATTAAAGTAAAAAGAAAGACAACCATGTAATGATAAAGTGCCCTCCATCGTAGCCTCATTAGCAAAATTCCCTTATGTGCCTATAGAGCGCAGAGCTCCTAGAACAAGACATGACAAAACTAATCATAATACATAGCACCATTCATAGCCACTTGTTGGTATTTGTTCTTGGACTTGATGCACAAGCAAAGGATTCTTGGACCTTGATTCCTTCTTTTGTGCATCATGCATCTCTCTCTCGTGCGTCAAGACATGCCCATACACCTTGTCCACCCACCAAGGACAATGATCCAACTCCCACCTTCAAAGTTGATGCATAGCGGGAGGCCACATGCATCCTTCTCCACCAGCAACAACAGCCGCTCATTGCTTTACCATATATTTAGGGATGGCGGCAATGTGACCTTGAGAATTCAAATCAAAGAGGTATTTATGAAAAATATAAACGATTAAGAAAATATATAATCTAATCAAAGAGCATAAAACCAAAGAAATTATGATATACACCTATAGATCAAAAGTTGAGCTGCCATCCACAAAGCATCAACCCTTTTGTTAACCCTCACGGCACAAGGACACCCTATGATCTATAAACGTTGTATTATTTAGAGTCAGGTACCGGGCTTGTCGGACCAATAGGAAAAGGGTAGGAGTGATCGTCGATGAGAGGCGCACTTTAACTTGGACATTCAAGGGATTAGTTGGTTAAGCATGGGCGCCCAAGTGTGAATGGGGTGAGCTCCTATAAAAGCCAACTAAACCTAATTTTTACTCATTCTCTCATTTGTGCAATAGAAGAGTGCTCTTGCTCCATCTCCATCTTCTTCGTCTTCACCTCCTTGTGTGTGTGTGTGTGTGTGAGAGAGAGAGAGAGAGGGAGAGTGTGTGTGTGCGATCGAGCATTACGAAGGCACGACGGCGGCGAAGCGGTTGAGCGCGGCACGACTGCAGCTTCTTCTTCATCGCGGCGAGGAATCCACCACGAAGGCGAGCGTAGAGCGGTGAGTGACACACCCTTTGCTCTCTTGAGCTTGCTAGTTTAAGCTTGTTGTGTGCTTGGAGCCGTTTGTGGCTCGCACACGGTGTATTGGCAAGTCCCTTGCTTCGACAGTGCGGCAAGGAGCGCACATTTTTGGCGCCGCTGCCGGGGATATGCCATACACTAAGCTCGGTTAGCACTTTACGCTTTCTTGTGGTGTAATCTCTATCATAGGAAAGGCAGGGAATGAGGGTGTGTAGTTGTGTGGAGATTTCTGTTTTTTGCGTTTTCTACGTTTTCTGGTTTGCAGTGCACAGTTAGCATTTCTTGCTTTTTTGCATTTTTTGCATTTTCTATCAAGTTTCAATTTCTGCAATTTTCTGCGTTTTCTGTGTTAAATTTTCTGTCAAGTTCCAATTTTCTGCAATTTCTGCATTTTCTTTGCTTTTTTCAATTTTCTGCATTTCTTGCGTTTTTTCAATTTCTGCAATCACTGTGCGTTTTCAATTTTCTGCATTTCTTGCATTTCAATTTCTGCAATTTCTGCGTTTTCTGCATTTCAGCATTATAAAAAAAAACTGGGGGAAAAAAAAATCTGGAAAAAAAAAAAACACCGGAAAATAAAAACGCGAGTGGTTAAATTTTTCGAAAATAAAAAACGTGACTCTTAAAACGGACGGGTTGGTTTGTATAAAAGATAGAGCGGGATCGGGATCATTTCCCCAAGCCCAAGCCCAAGCCCACGCCCAGGCCCAGGCCTCAGTCCTCAGTCTTATGACATATACTAGACTCACTCTTATATATATACCCTACTCCCTCAAGAGAGAATGAGAGCATGTGGGACAAGTCCTCCACTCTCCTCCTTTCTCTTCCCACTTGCACCCTTAGACTTTCTAGTTTGGGCCTAGTTCCCTACTGGAAAACGCCAATGAATGTTGCCAAACTAGTGGACTTCATGTCTTCTGAGGTCCGAACCACGATCATCGAACCACGATCATAGCAAAGCTGTATGGAGATCCTGAGTTATTCCTTGCACTTCGAGCATTCCTTAACGGAGAGCTACGAACGGGATTACCGCAGTTTGCGCAACCAAATAGGCCTGACTCGATTATGATTGATGAGGAAAATCATGTGCAATCACTTGACTTAGATGGACACGAGTCTGTGATCGAGGTACCCATTAACGAATTAGGGCAGTATTTTGAAGGCGACGAGTCTAATGCGACCCTACCCATCACTACCAAGGGATTAACTATAAATGGAATTCTTGATGGTGGTGCGGGAGTTAGCATCGTTACAAAAGATTGTTGGGAATCCATGGGAAAACCCCGCCTCCGTGTTACTAACATTGTGGTAAAGATGGCAAATGGTACCATAGCCAAACCTATGGGGATGCTCAAGGATCTTAAGATCAAAGTTCTAGGACACAAGGTACGACATACGTTCATTGTAATGGATTTCTCTAAACACCTTATGTCATATGAAATGATTTTAGGACGACCATTCATGAGGGAAGCACAAATGGTTCATGATTGGTCTAAAAATCATGTCTTTTTGCAATTCCAAGACTTTGTCCTTAGAGTGGATTTGGTGACTGGTAAGGTACACCCCTTAGGGAGTAAAACCATTATTGATCATCGCTCTGACACCACAGTTCACTCGGCCCCACTACAATATTGTTACACTTGTAAGAAGGATACAGACATTGGCCAAGATTCTCCTTATATGGATGTGTTACCGGGTATGACGGAATCAGACAATGTGGATTGGGTCCACCTAGCATCAACCATAGACACTTGGGGAAATAGGGGGACGACCTGGGTAACACCTGAGGGGGATGAAATGCCTATACCATTAAATATGCTACAAGCAATGCATATCGCTTCCGACAAGACTCATCCTAATGTAACGAAGAAAACATACAAGTGGGTCCCTAAAGCTTCTTTAGTGCCCATATCTAGTGTAAAAAAACAGAAGCCTTGTAAGAAACGTACCACTCGCTCCAAGAAAAGTAAGAAAATGTTGCGATGGATTCCTAAACGACTATTGGAAGCCCAAGGCTACTATCTTTCCCATGGAGATTTCTCTTGAATCAAAGATTGAATTTCAACTTCTTTTGTCTTTGATTCAAGAGAAATCTCCATGGGAAAGAGGTGTACTCTTGCTTCCAACTTCACCTCCACAAAATACATGTCAATTGTCCGATCAAGGGGCACAACAACACCTCCTGGCACATTGACATAATCAACTAGCAATCGAGTGGCTCTATCTAGAATTTTGTGAAGCAAGACCTCATGATGAAGCCAACTACATGAAAAAAAAACATGCATCACTGAATGAAAATATATTAACTTATAGAAATATATATACTTGAGAGATTTACATGTGAAACATATGATCTCCTCGTTTCAAACCATAAGCGCCTTGAGTAATTTTATCCGCCTCTAATAGACTAGTCCATACAACTTTATTCTCTTTGGAAGCATCATGTAAAGCAATGAGATTGAGCTTTTTGAGGGTATCCCAAATATCTGGCCCCCATTTGAGGGCCCAAATACGATCTAACCACTCTTTTCCAAGACGGGGATCCACAATATTTAAAATCTAAGACAAACAACTAATTACACTAACAACAAAGATAAGAAAAGCTCACAAAAAAAGATATAGATTAGAATTCACCTTCCCAATCCGATCCGATCTCCATATTTGCAAGTAAGATCATTCCTAATTTTCTCCTCCTCTTTCTTGACATCATCTTCAGGCAGTCTCAACTTTGATAGCTCATGTGAAAATGAAACTCCTCTGGCATTTGCACGTTGGTGCAGCCAAAGTTGGTCCGAGCTAGGAGATGGTCAATGCCAGGCAAAGGGTGCAATTGAGTGCAGTGCAGAAGGCTAGGGAAGGTGCCAAGGTCCTTGGCAGCCAAAGGGTAGCGGAAATGTATGCTTAATGTGGTTTTTTAGGCCAAGGGGGCCTCCAAAGTGAGACAATGATGATGGCAGGTCAAGGTGTTCAAAATGTAGGGAATGTGTCCCGAAATGAAGTATTCAAGATGCCCTAGAAGTCCGTCCGAACGGCTCGTCAAACGGGGCCACGGTGTGAAAGATATGCCAGTCCAAAGTTAGAAGGCTTTGCAGATCCTGACGGACAGGGTAGGTACAAACATGTGGCCAAAATTGGGATAATTGGATATGCGCATAAAGCTCAAGCTGTGGAGCATGCCGGTCTTTTCGGTTCGCCATTCGGAGCACAAACGGGCAAGTTATGGCCTGTGGAATATTTGTCGGGGGTCGAGTACGTGCTCACCGGGCCACGTCGATAGGCATGATGATAGGGACCTTTTTTGGAGTGGCCAAGGTTTTGGGGAAGCGCACAATGTGGGAAATCAACCAAAATTTGTGTCGCACTGATCAAAGTTGTGGACACTGGGATACGTTCAAGCCAAACTCACACACGATCGTGACAAAGGTGGGTCGGGTTTCTCTTGGAGTATGATCACCGTTCGAGAATGTGGGATGGTTGAAATGTGGCAAGGCTCTTGGGATATAAATTCAGCAAGAGGAAATCCAATATGGCAGGGCTGAACGGAAACTTGATGAGGATGTGTGGTCTTGAGCACCGATGGCATGCGAAATGGAGGCTTGGTGATTAAAGTCTTTGATTGTAAGTTGAAAATGGAAAAAACTGACCTCAAAGCTAAGAGGAAAAAAATAGAGAAGTAAGAGAAAGAAAAAAAGAAGCCTCAAAGAGGCAGTGGCGCTTGCGTTGTTGCTTAAGATAGAAAGTCTTTTTTCTCTTTGGAGGTTAGGAGGTGAAGTGAACAAAAAGAGGGCAGCTGGTTTTCGGAGAAGGAGGATGAAGGTTTTTTTCTTTGGCTTGGGGAGGAAGAAGAAAAGGATTGCAAAGGAGGAAAGAGTGAAGCTTCGTGCGCTCGGCCATCGAAGCCGACACCCGACGATGAAGCATCGTTTGTGAAGTGGCTGGAAAGGGCTAGTGCTCTCTCAAGAAGAAGGAGCCAGTGAAGGCTACCAAGAGAAGGAGCTACGGCCGGAGCGAAGCGAACGGTGGATTTTTCATTAAGGCATGTGCCGACGGAGTCGAGTGGCGAGGGAGGTGTGTGCCCCTCTGTATGGATTGGTGATGGCCATGGTGCCACTTAGAGCAGGCCACATAAGTTTTGTACATGGTGTGTAAAGAAGCTGTCATTGTCGATTTTTTTGGTGTCGTCTTTTTCCCCTTCCCCGCTTTCTTCTTCGCTCGTCTCCGGGGTGTGTGGTGCCGGTGTGTGTGAGCGTGTGCGTCCCCCTTGGCCCTCTGTATGTGTGAGTGAGAAAGAGAGAGAGGTGTCGAGCTATGGAAGTGCGAGAAGCGGGCAAGATCGATGTGGTAGCTGTCTGAGGATTGTGCAAAGAGTGTGTGCGTTGGGCGAAGTGCAGGCGAGGCCCTGCTAGTGTGAGTTGCTTTCTTTGAAGGTGTTTTCGAGAGGACAGGGGTGCTGTGAATACCCTGAGCTATATAGGGGCCATTGCGAGTGTGTCGGGTGTGTTCCCCATTTCCCCTCTCCATCTTCTGGTGCCCCCACTGAGGAGCGCACTGATGCTCCTAATTGAAGTCAAAGCGGTGATTTTGATGATGCCAAAGGTGCGGCCTTTGAAGAGCAGGTGCTGCTAGAGAAGTAATGGCTTGGACGGGATTTCCCATTTTCACTGGGGTCGAAGATGCAGGAACCTGGCTCCAAGACTATGGGTTGTTCGTGTTGGAAAGCGGTTTGTCGAGGGAAGAAGGTGTGGTACAGGTGTTTCCTCTCCTGGTTCGTGGTAAAGCGAGGCTATGGTTCGATGGCTTGCCTAATGAGGAAAAGGTGGATCATGAAGCACTAGAAGCGGCTTTTTGAAGCAAATATGTAGCAGATGCGCAATTCGATGAAGTAAAGAGAAAAGCTAGACGGATTGAAGCAAAGCTTGGAAAGTGATTTTCAAGCGTTCCTATGGGAGTTTCAGGTCCTTTGGGGAAAGCTGGTAAAGGTAACTGCTGCTGAGAATGTTAGGTTTTTAAAATTGAGCAAGTTTTTGGATTGCCTGCATGAGGAAGTGCGTGACAAGGTTGAGATCGACGGCCCAATGTCATACGAAGAAGCGGTGGCTCTAGCAAAAGGGCAAACCAAGAAGATTCTCAAGAAGCGCGAAGTGAGGCAGGGTTTGCAAGGTGCTGTGATGGCAAGACAGTGTGATGTAGTGGTAGCCGAGCCACAGGTAGTGCAAACAGAAGTGCATGTGCAAGAGGAACCAAGGGTTCTGTGGTTGTAGAGAGATAGGGAGGTTCCTATGTCGAGGATTCCAGCTAGAGCGGCTCCAATTGTGGAAGATATGCAGGTTGTTCCCGATCAGGCAAATGATGTGCTGCCAAGTCAAGGTATGGTGGTTCAAGCTCCATTGAGTGGTGGGAAAGGTCAAAGAGTGTGGTTTGAAGATGACATTGAAGCAATGAAGCTAGGGGAGATTCATGAGCTTGAGACAGAGGACGAGGTTGAGCCAAGTGAAAGTAGCTCTTTGGATGTTGACACAAGTTGGGAGACCGAGTCGTCTCAGTCCACGTATGATGAGTTTGATCTCTTGCAAGTGGGTGGAGATACAGTGAATGTGTGCCAGGAGCAAGGTGCAGTGCATACCGTTATGCTTGATGGAGACCAAGTGGAGGAGCCCGAGCCTACAGGAGATGATATGCAAGTGAAGGTGATGTGCGGTACCATGTTAATGGCCATGCTGATGAAAGTGGCAGTGGAGTATGCCATGGTAGTGCAATACGTGCAGAGTTTTGCCAAGAGGGATAGAGCAACCTTTCCTATGGGAGAAGATGAGGATAATGCGATAGAGAACAAGTTTCTCTCTTCCTTGATGGAGCACGATGCAGCAGTAGAGGAGATGCTTGGAGAGCAGGTAATGGAAGCCGACAAGCAAGTGGTGCTTATTAACCTTGAAGGGCCAGTAGATGAGGAAGAGCTCGACAATGTTGGAATTGAGTGCATGGCATGTGAGAAGGGCAGTGCGGAGTCAATGTTAGAGGTGTTTCCTACGCAGTCAGTGCCCTCTATGGCATGTGATGTGGATTCCCAGATTGTGTTCGAGCTTTCTAAAGGGATTTGTGAATGGTGGTTGAAAGGGATGCAGATAAAAGCGGTTGTGCAGTATGCAGTTGAGCAGGTACAAGATCTGCTAGACGAGGATCTAGCTTTACATGGATGGGAGGGGTACATCGCAAGTGTTGATTGAGCAGGATGGTGAGCACGAGGGTTCTCTATTTGGTGTTCTTGGAGATGATTGGTTGCGAGTGGGCAATTTGTCAAGGAGTGGTTGGAGTAGTAGAGGTTTGGTACTAGCAGTTTGGCTATGTGGTTGGCTATGTGCCTTGGTGTGGCACTATGCAAGGGTGTTACAGATGGGTGGAAGAGACCAATACATGGTGTTTGACCCAGGTGGTGTCCATGTTGTGAAGCAGGGGGTTGGGCAACCCGCATGAACAAAGGCAGCGGGTATTAGATGCCAGGTTTTGCACATATGTTAGGTGGTTTTGTGATGTGCAGAGAGTTTGTTTTGGTGTGGCAGTTTTTTGCGTGCAATAAGTCTGTTTGTGGTTAAACATGAATGTTCAACGAGGGGGTGGGCAATGATGGTGCATCCAAAGTTCTTCTGAGCTAGGAGATGGTCAATGCCAGGCAAAGGGTGCAATCGAGTGCAGTGCGAGTGCAGTGAAGAAGGCTAGGGCAAGTGCCAAGGTCCTTGGCAGCCAAAGGGTAGAGGAAATGTATGCTTAAAGTGCTTTTTTAGGCCAGGGGGGCCTCCAAAGTGAGACAATGATGATGGCAAGTCAAGGTGTTCAAAGTGCAGGGGATGTGTCTCGAAATGAAGTATTCAAGATGCCCTAGAATTCCATCCGGACGGCTCGTCAAACGGGGCCACGATGTGAAAGATATGCCAGTCCAAAGTTAGAAGGCTTCGCAGATCCCGACGGACAGGGCAGGTAGAGAAATGTGGCCAAAACTGGAATCATTGGATATGTGCGTAAAGCTCAAGCTCTGGAGCATGCCGGTCTTTTCGGTTCGCCATTCGGAGCTCAAACGGGCAAGTTATGGCCTGTGGAATATTTGCCGGGGGTCGAGTACGTGCTCACCGGGCCACGTCAATAGGCGTGCTGATAGGGACCTTTTTCTGGAGTGGCCAAGGTTTTGGGAAAGCGCACAATGTGGGAAATCAACCAACGTTTGTGTCGCACTAATCAAAGTTGTGGACACTGGGATACGTTCAAGCCAAACTCACACACGATCGTGACAAAGGTGGGTCGGATTTCTCTTGCATTATGGATCACCGTTCGAGGATGTGGGATGGTTGAAATGTGGCGAGGCTCTTGGGATATAATTCAACAAGAGGAAATCCGATATGGCAGGGCTGAATGGAAACCTGATGAGGATGTGTGGTCTTGAGCACCGATGGCATGCAAAATGCCAATTAAAGTCTTTGATTGTAAGTTGAAAATGGAAAAAAGTGAGCCTCAAAGCTAACAGGAAAAAAATAGAGGAGAAGTAAGCCAAAGAAAAAAAGAAGCCTCAAAGAGGCAGTGACGCCTGCATTGTTGCTTAAGATAACTGTTTTTTCTCTTTGGAGGTTAGGAGGTGAAGTGAGAAAAAAGTGGGCCGCGGTTTTCGAAGAAAGAGGATGAAGGTTTTTTTCTTTGGCTTGGGGAGGAAGAAGAAAAGGATTGCAAAGGAGGAAAGAGTGAAGCTTCGTGCGCTCGGCGATCGAAGCCGACACCCGATGATGAAGCATCGTCTATGAAGTGGCTGGAAAGGGCCTGTGCTCTCTCAAGAAGAAGGAGCCATCGAAGGCTACCAAGAGAAGGAGCTACGGCCGGAGCGAAGCGAACGGTGGATTTTTCATTGAGGCATGTGCCGACGGAGTCGAGTGGCGAGAGAGGTGTGTGCCCCTCCGTATGGATTGGTGATGGCCATGGTGCGACCTAGAGCAGGCCACATGAGTTTTGTACATGGTGTGTAAAGAAGCTGTCATTGCCGATTTTTTTGGTGTCGTCCTTTCCTCCTTCTCCCCCTTCTTCTTTTCTCGTCTCCGGGGTGTGTGGTGCCTGTGTGTGTGAGCGTGTGCGTCCCCCTGGGCCCCAGTGTATGTGTGAGAGAGAAAGAGAGAGAGGTGTCAAGCTATGGAAGTGCGAGAAGCGGGCAAGATCGATGTGGTAGCTGTCTGAGGATTGTGCAAAGAGTGTGTGCGTTGGGCGAAGTGCAGGCGAGGCCCTGCTAGTGTGAGTTGCTTTCTTTGAAGGTGTTTTCGAGAGGATAGGGGTGCTATGAATACCCTGAGCTATATAGGGGCCATTGCGTGTGTGTCGGGTGTGTTCCCCATTTCCCCTCTCCATCTTCTGGTGCCCCCACTGAGGAGCGCACTGATGCTCCTAATTAAAGTCAAAGTGGTGATTTTGATGATGCCAAAGGTGCGGCCTTTGAAGAGCAGGTGCTGCTAGAGAAGTAATGGCTTGGACGGGATTTCCCATTTTCACTGGGGTCGAAGATGCAGGAACCTGGCTCCAAGACTATGGGTTGTTCGTGTTGGAAAGCGGTTTGTCGAGGGAAGAAGGTGTGGTACAGGTGTTTCATCTCCTGGTTCGTGGTAAAGCGAGGCTATGGTTCGATGGCCTGCCTAATGAGGAAAAGGTGGATCATGAAGCACTAGAAGCGGCTTTTTGACGCAAATATGTAGCAGATGCGCAGTACGATGAAGTAAAGAGAAAGCTAGACGGATTGAAGCAAAGCTTGGAAAGTGATTTTCAAGCGTTCTTATGGGAGTTTCAGGTCCTTTGGGGAAAGCTGGTAAAGGTAACTGCTGCTGCGAATGTTGGGTTTTTAAAATTGAGCAAGTTTTTGGATTGCCTGCATGAGGAAGTGCGTGACAAGGTTGAGATCGACGGCAGGGTGTCATACGAAGAAGCGGTGGCTCTAGCAAAAAGTCGAACCAAGAAGAATCTGAAGAAGCGCAAAGCGAGGCAGGGTTTGCAAGGTGCTGTGATGGCAAGACAGTGTGATGCAGTGGTAGCCGAGCCACAGATAGTGCAAACAAAAGTGCATGTGCAAGAGGAACCAAGGGTTCTGTGGTTGTAGAGAGATAGGGAGGTTCCTATGTCGAGGATTCCAGCTAGAGCGGCTCCAATTGTGGAAGATATGCAGGTTGTTCCCGATCAGGTAAATGATGTGCTTCCAAGTCAAGGTATGGTAGTTCAAGCTCCATTGAGTGGTGGTAAAGGTCAAAGAGTGTGGTTTGCAGATGACATTGAAGCAATGAAGCTAGGGGAGATTCATGAGCTTGAGACAGAGGACGAGGTTGAGCCAAGTGAAAGTAGCTCTTTGGATGTTGACACAAGTTGGGAGACCGAGTCATCTCAGTCCACGTATGATGAGTTTGATCTCTTGCAAGTGGGTGGAGATACAGTGAATGTGTGCCAGGAGCAAGGAGCAGTGCATACCGTTATGCTTGATGGAGACCAAGTGGAGAAGCCCGAGCCTACAGGAGATGATATGCAAGTGAAGGTGATGTGCGGTACCATGTTAATGGCCATGCTGATAAAAGTGGCAGTGGAGTATGCCATGGTAGTGCAATACGTGCAGAGTTTTGCCAAGAGGGATAGAGCAACCTTTCCTATGGGAGAAGATGAGGATAATGCGATAGAGAACAAGTTTCTCTCTTCCTTGATGGAGCACGATGCAGCAGTAGAGGAGATGCTTGGAGAGCAAGTAATGGAAGCCGACAAGCAAGTGGTGCTTATTAACCTTGAAGGGCCAGTAGATGAGGAAGAGCTCGACAATGTTGGAATTGAGTGCATGGCATGTGAGAAGGGCAGTGCGGAGTCAATGTTAGAGGTGTTTCCTACGCAGTCAGTGCCCTCTATGGCATGTGATGTGGATTCCCAGATTGTGTTCGAGCTTTCTAAAGGGATTTGTGAATGGTGGTTGAAAGGGATGCAGATAAAAGCGGTTGTGCAGTATGCAGTTCAGCAGGTACAAGATCTGTTAGACGAGGATCTAGCTTTACATGGATGGGAGGGTGGGTCGGGTACATCGCGAGTGTTGATTGAGCAGGATGGTGAGCACAAGGGAGCTCTATTTGGTGTTCTTGGAGATGCTTGGTTGCGAGTGGGCAGTTTGTCAAGGAGTGGTTGGAGTAGTAGAGGTTTGGTACTGGCAGTTTGGCTATGTGGTTGGCTATGTGCCTTGGTGTGGCACTATGCAAGGGTGTTACAGATGGGTGTAAGAGACGAATACATGGTGTTTGACCCAGGTGGTGTCCATGTTGTGAAGCAGGGGGTTGGGCAACCCGCATGAACAAAGGCAGCGGGTATTAGATTCCAGGTTTTGTACATATGTTAGGTGGTTTTGTGATGTTCAGAGAGTTTGTTTTGGTGTGGCAGTTTTTTTAGTGCAATAAGTCTGTTTGTGGTTAAACATGAATGTTCAACGAGGGGGTGGGCAATGATGGTACAGCCAAAGTTGGTCCGAGCTAGGAGATGGTCAATGCCAGGCAAAGGATGCAATCGAGTGCAGTGCAGAAGGCTAGGGCAGGTGCCAAGGTCCTTGGCAGCGAAAGGGTAGCGGAAATGTATGCTTAAAGTGGTTTTTAGGCCGGGGGGGGCTCCAAAGTAAGACAATGATGATGGCAGGTCAAGGTGTTCAAAATGCAGGGGATGTGTCCCGAAATGAAGTATTCAAGATGCCCTAAAAGTTCGTCCGGACGGCTCGTCAAACGGGGCCACGATGTGAAAGATATGTCAGTCCAAAGTTAGAAGGCTTCGCAGATCCCGACGGACAGGGCAGGTACAGAAATGTGGCCAAAACTGGGATCATTGGATATGCGCGTAAAGCTCAAGCTCTGGAGCATGCGGGTCTTTTTGGTTCGCCATTCGAAGCTCAAACGGGCAAACTATGGCCTGTGGAATATTTGCCGGGGGTCGAGTACGTGCTCACCGGGCCACGTCGATAGGCGTGCTGATAGGGACCTTTTTTGGAGTGGCCAAGGTTTTGGGAAAGCGCACAATGTGGGAAATCAACCAGCGTTTGTGTCGCACTAATCAAAGTTGTGGACACTAGGATACGTTCAAGCCAAACTCACACACGATCGTGACAAAGGCGGGTCGGGTTTCTCTTGCATTATGGATCACCGTTCGAGAATGTGGGCTGGTTGAAATGTGGCGAGGCTCTTAGGATATAATTCAGCAAGAGGAAATCCGATATGACAAGGCTGAACGAAACCTGATGAGGATGTGTAGTCTTGAGCACCGATGGCATGTGAAATGGAGGCTTGGTGATTAAAGGCTTTGATTGTAAGTTGTAAATGGAAAAAAGTGACCCTCAAAGCTAAGAGGAAAAAAATAGAGGAGAAGTAAGAGAGAGAAAAAAAGAAGCCTCAAAGAGGCAGTGACGCCTGCGTTGTTGCTTAAGATAGAAAGTCTTTTTTCTCTTTGAAGGTTAGGAGGTGAAGTGAAAAAAAAGAGGGCAGCCGGTTTTCGAAGAACGAGGATGAAGGTTTTTTTCTTTGGCTTGGGGAGGAAGAAGAAAAGGATTGCAAAGGAGGAAAGAGTGAAGCTTCGTACGCTTGGCGATCGAAGCCGACACCTGATGATGAAGCATCGTCTGTGAAGTGGTTGGAAAGGGCCAGTGCTCTCTCAAGAAGAAGGAGCCAACGAAGGCTACTAAGAGAAGGAGCTACGGCTAGAGCGAAGGGAACGGTGGATTTTTTATTGAGGCATGTGCCGACGGAGTCGAGTGGCGAGGGAGGTGTGTGCCCCTCTGTATGGATTGGTGATGGCCATGGTGCGACCTAGAGCAGGCCATATAAGTTTTGTACATGGTGTGTAAAGAAGCTGTCATTGCCAATTTTTTTGGTGTCGTCTTTTTTCCCTTCCCCCCTTTCTTCTTTGCTCGTCTCCGGGGTGTGTGGTGCCGGTGTGTGTGAGCGTGTGCGTCCCCCTGGGCCCCCTGTATATGTGAGAGAGAAAGAGAGAGAGGTGTCGAGCTGTGGAAGTGCAAGAAGCGGGCAAGATCAATGTGGTAGCTGTCTGAGGATTGTGCAAAGAGTGTGTGCGTTGGGCGAAGTGCAGGCGAGGCCCTGCTAGTGTAAGTTGCTTTCTTTGAAGGTGTCTTGAGAGGACAAGGGTGCTGTGAATAGCGTGAGCTATATAGGGGCCATTGCGTGTGTGTCGGGTGTGTTCCCCATTCTCCATCTCCAACGTTTGTATTAAACAACAACAAACACTCATTAATTAAGCAATTTTTCTCCAAAACAAGATCTAAAGTTTAGGCAACAATCAACAAATATTTACATCGTACAACAGCTTCTCGAGATATCGCCTCGTTAAAGCGTACCAAGGCTCGGCTCCTTTGGAATAATTCTTTCTCACAAATACAATTATTTGTTGATCTTTCTTTGGCAAAGCTCGTAAATAGTCATCATGATTGGCCGCACAAATGTTAAAGAATATGCCCATTGTGCTATGGGCGGCTGGACACTGACTATACTATGTTGTAAATATACTTTGGATATAGTTCAAAAGAAGAAGAAGAGAAGAGCAGCTCGTTGAATGGCTGCTACAGGGTAACGATTGTGTGTGTGTGTCTCGATTTGTGTTGGTGTGTGTGTGTAGTCTTCTTTCCTACCTTCTCCATCACCTGCGCACTCTACAAAGTGGTATCAGAGCTCAGTTTGAGGAGCTACAGTCAATACACAGGTTTCCGCAGCTCCGGAAAACAGCAAAAAAGAGAGGTTTTTTGGTCATAACTCCCTCACCCGAACTCGGAATACAGTGATCCAGGAGTCTATCTTTATGTTTTTGGGCGTTCCGGACGCATTGGCATACTCAGATTTGCCAAAATCTGCAATTTTCTGCAGCAAACAGCCAGTTCACACAAGCATAGGAGATGTCGAGTTTTGCACTCGGCAGTAGATTTACAGGTTACAGGTGAAGAATTCAGCATTTACACAGGTTTTGGAGAGCGACATAGAGCTTTTGCATCATGATATTGTGTTATCGAAGATTATGTTTGGTTGTTGTGGGTCCGTTATGGACAGCCGCTTATGTAAGAAAGGTTGTGGGAAGAAGTTGAGGCGGTTATATTGTCAGATTGAGTACTTTGTGGTTATGTATGGATATGCGGTCAATGTATTTTGGAAAACTGCAGCCTTTGTGAGGGTCGAGTGAGGTTTTTTGAAGCCTTGCCTTGGGAGCTTTGGTACCTTGGCAAGGTGGATTAGGTACTGGAGCGAACCCCCGACTGGCCCCGCGAAAGACCTCATACGTCGTTTACGACTATGGGAAGAAGGTGGATGTATGGATATGTGGTACAGGACAGCGTATGGATTGCATTTGCATACAGGTCCATGTGGACATTGTTTTAGAGTATTTATGCATAGTACTGAGTCAGTCTGTGGCAAAGTGAGTCAGTGGATTTTCCCTTGGCAGTGAGAGATTTTATGTCAGTGTTTATGAGTACTTTGGTTGAGATTGTCACTTGAGATATTGTCCAAATACAAACGAAACTCTGCCGAAATTTTGTCAAAATCCTTTGAAAGAAATTGAGAGAGTGAAGATGGTAGAAAGTTCAACTCAAGTCACACAGATTGTTGGAGAGAAGCTGACCAGAGAGAACTACAGCATATGGTCTTACAGGATGGAGAACTTTATCATGGGCAAAGGTTTATGGGATTATGTTACAGGTGAACAAGAGTGTCCAGAGGTTGGTTTGGAACCAAATAGAGAGAATGTTGAAGCACATAAAACATGGCAAGCAGGAGTAGAAGCTTACAAGAAGTGGATCGAGAATTCAAGGAAAGTGATGCATTGGATTTCACTATGCATTAGTGACTTCTTTATACCACATGTGAAGAAGGCTCAATCTCCAAAGGAAGCATGGGAGATACTAGCAAGAATGAACAGCTCCAATACAGAACCACGAAAAGTTCACTTGAAGCAAAGGTTACATTGTGTATGGCGAGGAAATAGATCCATATCAGATTATGTGACAGAGATAAAGCAAATACAGGAAGATCTTGCGAGCATTAATGTTGAAGTTCCAGATGATGACTTAGTTTCAGTGACATTGAATGGTTTGGGACCGGAATACAAGTCATTGGATACATCTATATCTGTTCGAGGACACATGCCTGATTTTGAAGAGTTAGTAAACCTTTGTTTGCAAGAAGAGGTAAAGTTAGGCAAGTCAGGTCCTTCTACATCAAATAACAATTCCAGAGATCAGGTTTTTTACTCTAGAGGTCGTGGAAACAATAGAGGTGGAAGAGGAAACTATGGTCGTGGAAACAATGTTGGAAGAGGTCAATGGCAAAACCAACAAAGTCAAAGTTACAATGATTATAGCCAAAGAGGCAGGGGGAGAGCCCGAACTCGTGGACGTGGAGGTGGACGATTTGTACATCCTCAAAGAGATGGATATTGTAACAGATGTGGCATTTATGGTCACTTTGAAAGAGAATGTTACACAAGGCTAAATCAAAATCGTGATCGTGGTGGAAGAGGCCGAGGTTATGGCAGACATGGAGGAAACTTTGCTGGATACAATCCTCATGATCAAAATATATATGACAATAGATCAAGTGGACATTTATTTCCTATGGAGCATGTTGTTGGAAGCATGGTGGAGCCACATCATACAGATGATTGGTATTTAGATAGTGGTGCCACAAATCATATGACATATCATGGTGAATGGTTTGATAGAAAAGAGAAGTTAGAAGAGGATGAGTTTGTCGCTACAGGTGATGATACTATGCATCGGATTACACATGTTGGTTCAGTTCCATTGCTAGAAAAAGACGGGACATACAACACATTGGGAGATGTTCTATATGTGCCTTCAATCACAAAGAATTTAGCATCAGTTGGACAGATGACAGATCAAGGGTTGCAAGTCCGTTTTAATCATTATGGCTGCTTCATAGAGGAGTTTCACAACGGCAAACCAGGCAAGATATTGGCACGTGGAAGAAAGAAAGGCCGCTTGTTCTCATTGGAAGCTGGAGATCCATGTTTACACAGTGGTATGTATGCAAACAAATCAGCCACTCAAGATGATTGGGCAAATTTATGGCATAAGAGAATCGGTCATGTCAATTTTAGAAGATTAAAGCATATGCAATCAAATCAAATTGTACGTGGATTACCAAAGTTTGGCAGATTGAATTTTGATCATGTTTGTGAAGCTTGTCAATTTGGAAAGCAATCTCGTTTACCATTTCCAAAGAGGGGGAGAATTAGCCAGAGTCCTTTGGAAATTGTTCATTCAGATATTTGGGGACCTTGTGATCATGCTACACCAAATGGTTGTCGATACTTTATCACATTTACGGATGATTACAGCAGAATGACATGGGTTTACTTTCTAAAGGCAAAGTCAGAAGCATTTGAAGTATTTTTGGAGTTCAAAGTTATGGTTGAGAAAGAGAATGGTTGTCAAATTAAATGCCTACGTACAGATGGAGGGGGAGAGTACATGTCACACAGTTTTGATGATTACTTACGTGAACAAGGCATAAGAAGACAGATTACTTGCAGATACACACCACAACAAAATGGAGTTGCTGAGAGAAAGAATAGAGTCATAGCAGAGATTGCAAGAGCCATGATGAATGAGATGAATATGCCATTAACATATTGGGCTGAAGCAGTTCATACAGCAGTACACATTATGAATCGAACACCAACAGCTGCCATTCATGAAATTTCACCTTATGAGAGACTTTATGGGATCAAGCCAACAGTTTCCTACATGAAAGTTTTTGGATGTGTTTGCTATGTTCATGTACCAAATGAAGCAAGAAAGAAGATGGAGCCAAAGGCAGTGAAGTGTATATTCTTGGGCTACCCAGTTGAAAAGAAAGGTTACAAGTGCTATGATCCTACGACAAGACAAGTTTATGTCAGTAGAGATGTCAGATTTTGTGAGCATGAACCATGGTATAAACCAAAGCCAGTGATGATAGAAGATGAGTATGAAGAGCAAGAGAATGTGCGTCATGTTGTTGATAAGCCAGGACCATCAACAAGAACTATTTCAGGACCACATATGGCGGAGGAGAGTACAGGAAGTGTCAACCCATGGAGTGGTCGTTTGCGAGATAAGAAGCAAGACGATAAAGGCAAGAAGAAAGTGGTTGAAGAGAGTTCTGGAGATGAAAGCCTCGATGAAGAGCATGATTTACCACATTTGAGGACACCTGGAAGTAAGCATATTGAGAAATATGTACCCCCATATGCAAGAGTTGAAGAGAAGAGTGCACCACAATTGAGAAGATCAGAGAGGGTGCGTTATCCAGTTGATAGATTGACATACAATGGTTACATGCGTACACATTATGCATACATGGTTTCACGTGTGCAACATAAAGAGCCTACATGTTTTCAAGAGGCAATTGGAAAATCAGAATGGGAGTCAGCTATGGATGATGAGATGGATGCTCTTGTGAAGAATGACACTTGGGATTTGGTTCGCTTGCCAAGTGGAAAGAAAGCAATTGGTTCAAAATGGGTATACAAAGTCAAGTGCAAGTCAGATGGTAGTGTGGAAAGATACAAAGCGAGGCTTGTTGCTAAAGGTTATGCACAAACAAAAGGTCTTGATTATGATGAGACATTTAGTCCAGTTGCAAAGATGACAACAGTCAGATTGGTGATAGCAATGGCAAGTATGTTCGGTTGGAAGTTACGGCAAATGGATGTAGATAATGCATTCTTGAATGGTGACTTGGAAGAAGAAGTTTATATGATACAGCCAGAGGGTTATCAACATCCAGAGTTTCCATATTATGTGTGTAAGTTGAAGAAATCATTGTATGGTTTGAAGCAAGCATCTAGAGCTTGGTGTGAAAAGATAACCAGATTCTTGAAGAAGATTGGATTTAAACAATCTACTGCTGATCACTCATTATTTTTGAAGCATGTTGATGGAGAGATCGTCGTTATTGTTATCTATGTTGATGACTTGATTCTCACTGGAAATCATGCTGAGCAAATTTTGCATGTCAAGAAGAGTTTGTTGAGAGAATTCAACATGAAGGACCTTGGTGAGTTGAGATATTTCTTGGGAATTGAAATTGTCAATACTTTATCAGGAATTTGGATGATACAAAGACAATATGCATTGGATATGCTTGAGAAGTATGGAATGACAGCATGCAAACCGGTTGATACACCTCTTGATCAAAATGTGAAGTTGTTTGATGATGGACATTACATTGAGGATGTCACTATGTATCGCAAGATGGTTGGAAGCCTTATTTACTTGACAATAACAAGGCCAGATTTGAGTTATGCAGTGGGTGTTGTGAGTCAATTCATGCAAAAGCCATGTAAAAGTCATCTTGATGCAGTGAGACGGATTATGAGATACGTGAAAGCTACTGTCAGTTATGGAATGTTTTATGAAAAGAATGGGAAGCTTTGTCTTTATGGTTACACAGATGCAGATTGGGCAGGAGATTTTATGGATAGAAGATCTACAAGTGGTTATGCATTTTCCATTGGCAATGGTATGATAAGTTGGAGTAGCAAGAAGCAATCAACTGTAGCATTATCAAGTACAGAAGCTGAATATCGTGGAGCAACTTTGGCAGCATGTGAAGAGTCATGGTTGAGAGTACTTATGGTAGAATTTGGTTTTGACTATCTTGACAGTGTCATTATATATTGTGACAATATTAGCAGCATCATGTTGGCAAAGAATCCAGTCTACCATGCTCGCACTAAACACATTGAGGTACATTATCACTTCATTAGAGAAAAAGTTTTGGCAAATGAGATTGATTTGGTGTATGTGAAGACAAATGATCAAGTTGCGGATATATTCACAAAAGCTCTTGGAAAGGAGAAGTTTTGCTACTTTCGTGAAGCATTGGGAATTCATCATATGCAAGCTCACTCTGAGCTTGAGGGGGAGTGTTAAAGAATATGCCCATTGTGCTATGGGCGGCTGGACACTGACTATACTATGTTGTAAATATACTTTGGATATAGTTCAAAAGAAGAAGAAGAGAAGAGCAGCTCGTTGAATGGCTGCTACAGGGTAACGATTGTGTGTGTGTGTCTCGATTTGTGTTGGTGTGTGTGTGTAGTCTTCTTTCCTACCTTCTCCATCACCTGCGCACTCTACAACAAATATTTGAACAATTGATCATTTCATCTCTCAAATGAGTTTCGATCAATGCATGCGTATTCATGCTACATTAAAAAACATGCAAATTATTAATCACAACATAACATCCCTACAAAAGGATTCATGAGTAGTAGAAAAATCCACTTACAAGTTCATCCTTTGAAGACTTGTAAGCAATGCTATTTTAGAAACTTTTGTCGGATCAATAATTGTGCATAGCACACGACAATGCTTTTCTTTCACCATACTGAAATTTTCCTTAATTGCCGCTTGCCATCGATGGTTTCCCTCCCAAACATAAAACATCTTGTTTGACAAAGATTTCAAGTGTGGCTTTGCTAGCAAGTCATCCTTAACTCGTTGTTTATTTCAAACCAAATTGGGTCTCAACTTTCACAAATATCATCTAAAGCACAAGAAACCAATTGCAAGAGAGAACCATTAAGAATGTAGGCTCAAATAAAAACATGATCATACTGTCACTAGGGTTTGTTCTCTTTAACAAGTCCAAAAGGATACAATAAAAGCACTCTTTTTTTGTATGTAGCCTTCTTTTAAGAATGCACCTTCAAACCAGAAATGTCATCCCTTAATCCACGAACACGTGCATATGGAATCAATCGACAAAGAGGGGTGGACACTCAAAACAACTAAATATCCTTGTCCTTTGCAAAACATCTTCTCCGCTATGCATATATAATTTGCTTTCATCCCCAAGAACATTTGAATTTGCTACCTCAGGTCGAACCATATAAGGGACAATTTGTATGGATGCTTCCTCAGGGCCGGACATTGTCAATCTCATGAACTGAACCAATCCCTATTTCTTGACTTACCCTTCTTCTTCTTGGGTCCCCAAATTTTCAAACATTTGAGAGGCTGAGATTGAGCTAACTTGATCACTACATTCAATTGTAGTTATCATCTTCCACCACGTTTTCCCCTTCTCCTATTGCCTCCTCGAGAAGAGGGCCTAAAATTATATAGAAAATGATTCTTTTAAACCAAAAAGAATACTAACAAAAAATACATAAACAATAAAAATGTTGCTTTTAAAAAAAGGACAATAATTTAATAGAAAACTCTTGAATTTAATAAAATAAGGCATCAAAACCCTCCCAAATTTGACCAAGTTGGCACAAGTCGGCCATCAAAACCCCCCCAAATTCTATCCGTGGTACCGCGAATATATTTAGAGGGGTTGTGAGCCCCGGACTGAATACTTGTAAAGTTGGCATTAACTAAGCTATTATAATACTTAGCTTATTTATGATAGAGAGGACTCAAATAATAGAAGTGAACGAGCTTGATAAAAGAGAAACCACCAAGATAAAAGAGGTATCTTGCAACTCACATGATACCTCCTGAGACTTCTGAGAGAGAGGTTGATATATTGAAGAGACGTGAAACTGCCCCATTCTAGATCAAACCCTGTGAATTTGTTATTTGAAAGATCAAGGTTTTCTAATTTTAATGAGGCGTTTGCTATCTTTGCTGGCATTTTCCCAACCAGATAGTTGTGAGACAAGTCTAATTGGAAACGTCTCACAAAGACCTTGCCGTTGAGGGAACCTGAAAGATTGCAGGTGCTGAGATGTAACTCTAAAATTGAAGAAGCGAGATGAATGACAAGGGGTTGTTATTCATAAAGACGGTTGTATTTTTTGTGAAGCTATGCAAGAAAAAACATCCGAACAAATTGAGGCCCAAAATATCTAGCAGTTGTAGTGTCTCGTTGAGCATGGAAACCCTGGTGCCACAAAGCAAATCATCTGATTATAGACCCAAAGAAGTCAGCTGCAGATTGGGGATGTCGAAAGACCATGTGAAAATTTACATGCTAAAATTTACCAAGATTATACTAAGCATTGTCTCTCAAAATTTAGCAAGATTATACTAAGCACTATCTCTCAAAATTTAGCAAGTGGAACATGCTTTACTACTAGCACGTACATTTCCTTAGCAATTAC
Organism: Adiantum capillus-veneris; assembly: GCF_014529385.1. Classification (NCBI taxonomy): domain Eukaryota; kingdom Viridiplantae; phylum Streptophyta; class Polypodiopsida; order Polypodiales; family Pteridaceae; genus Adiantum; species Adiantum capillus-veneris. The sequence goes on from NC_140946.1 coordinate 157,430,230, forward strand.
CATGTTTTGCCTCTAAATCGACTCGCGGCACCGCGGATGGATGGGGAGGGGTTTCAAGTTCTACGTTTCTTGAAGAGACAGAAATTCGACAGCTTATGGAGACGCTAAAAGCTATAAAAAACTCTTATTAGTTTCTAAAATGTCTCCGCCAGATTTTTGTAGGCATAAGATTGTGTGTGCATGGGGGCATGCATGAACACATCCAATGTTTTCTATAAAAAAAACATGAACAAATTGCGCATCCCTTGAGGGAAATGAATTGAACCCATTTTGCCTCTGAATCGACCCGCAATGTCGTGGATGGATCTGGAGGGGTTTGAGGTTCTTCTTCTTGCAAGGAACACCTGCGCTTGTGGGGACGCACAGAGGCAATTATGCAATTACAGTAGAGGTTTTTCAAGACAACAACACCCCCCAGATCCATCCGCGTCGCTGCGGACATATTTTTGGGGTTTTCAAGCAGATTGCACAGGCGAATAATTCATGGTTTACCTCAATGGGGGTCGACCTTTGCGGAGCATTTTCGCAGGGTCCCCTCAGGCTCGAACAGTGCGCAGAGTCCCCTCAGGTCCGAACATCACGCAGGTCCACACAGTGCAGGTCTGCACAGGGCTCGACCTTCACTCACATTCACAAGATTTTTGTCTTTAAGAAAATATTTGCTTTGAGAAAATTATCTAAGTAAATATTTGCTTTGAGAAAATATTGTCTCTTTAAAAAGAAATTGGGAAAAATTTTGGGGTTTTAATGATGTTGCTCAACCTCTTTTATTTAAGACGGTGACTTCAATTGATTTTTTATGCCGCCCAGATGTATCCCTTCATCATGATTTGCAAGGTCTCCAATATCTGGCCGCAAAAAATTAAGAGGGTCCTTTAATCGAGTTCAATGATTAAGAAGAGTTCAATGATTAAGAAGAGTGCATTTTTTTAACGATTCAAACTTATATTATGAACACTAGCTCGTGCGACATATCAACAAAAGATCTCTGCATTTGAAACTATTCCATTTGTGGAAGATGAGCCGACATATCACCATCTACGATCCAAAGCTTGGCTTCAAACGCTATTGCTATTTGAGAATCGCATGCAGGAGATTAAGGCCAATACGTTGAAGCAACACTTGAGTTGATTGACAATGCATTCACTCTCCATTCGCTCACCCTTTCAGGCCCGCAAATCAAACTAGAAGCTATTAAAACTAGTTTGGAAGGGGATGTTTTCTTGCTAGATCATGAATGTCATCAGTTCTACACAGTCCAATTAAACTATTTGGAAACATCTGCAGAGACAAAAGGTTCAAAAACATCTCCAATCCTTGTCAGTGATAATTTTCAGGGTGCTTCCAACACTACAATTGAGAGTGTGATTGATAAGATAAGGGCCCTGTCCCTTCAAAGTAACCAATTGGTTGCACTTGATCAGGTAGAAGATATTGTGAAAGTGAGTGAGCTTCCTAAACAATATGATGGTTACATTGCCTTTGAGCTGCCACCTGCATGTCAAAAATCCACAATGTTTGGGATGGAGCAGAGGTATGACAATCACATGTAGACTGAGTATGTTACATGCAGTAGTGACATTTTCAAAGGGATAGTACAATTTAGCAGATGCTCTGGTCATATGTGATGTGCAAATATTGATTGTCCGTTCTTTTTAAGATCTAAGTTTTATAATGAAACACGGTGGAAGGGAAGGCTGTCTCGTTCTCCAGCAAAGGGATTGATGAGTGGCGAGCATGGAACACTCTCTTGAACACATTCTGGCCAGATTCTAGAGTGTGTTGGTCCATGTGCTTCCATCATTTATTATTGTATCCTTGCAAATAGAATCTCTACTACAAGGTGTGCAATCCACTTAGGCTTTCACAAACACCCTGTAGGTGAAGGACATAGCCAAGCTATGAAGCAAGCAATTGGTGAGTCATTGTTTACACAAGTAGCTTTAGACCCATACACCACTGCAAAGCAGTTGGAGCGAGGTACAACAAAAGAAATTATCATGACAAGCTCATGGATTTGCATTCTGACAAAATAAGTCATATTGGGGATGATGATTTTTCAACCTTTCTTGATACTGTCACTCCTCTTTCAAGCAAGCGCCATGTGCAAAGAATCTTGGATTGTGCAAAAAGAGCTAAAGGTGTCTCATCAAAAGGGTTGGAGGCTGTTCTTGATCTAAAAAGCAGGTGCAGATACCCATTTGTGCATAGTGTTTTATTTCCAGGACAGTTGGGAGGTGGTCAACAGCCTCACGTTTTCAAGATGTCTACTAAAGGCACTGGTAGTGGTGTGGACTTGGTCAATTGAATGAGGCCAAGAGGAAATCTCTAGAACATGTGGGTTCACTTTGACCACGTGCATCGTGTTGTTGGCTGGCCCACGATGGTAGCCCATGTATATGACCCCTTTGTGCATGAACTTTTGACTTTGGCTACTTGTGAGTTCAATGTTGAAAGCAAACATGCACAAATTGAGTTTTGGAACATGCTAAATAAAGTTGTGATGGAGAAAGGATTTGCAAATCCTGAGTTTAGAGGTTTTATGGCAGATGGGGTGAATGCAAATTGGATTAGAGTTAGGACAGTGTATTTTGGAGGAGCAAAAAAATGTGTGCCAAAAAAGGAGAGATCATGCATATTCCATTGGGAACAGAGTATGGTTAGACATACTGTCAAATGTATTTGACCCTCTTTTCAAGAGGACCACAAAATTTTGTGCCGCAAGTGGATGCATGCCCCTAGTGAGAATGTAGTTGATGTTTGCAAGGTGAGTTGCGTCGTTTTTGGACAGCGGGACATGCTGTTGAGAGTGAGATACCTACTCTAGAAACATGGTTGTCTTGGTGGGATGTAAGAATGCCACATTGGGGGGAAAGGTTCATTGCTCAAGACGGATCTGGTGCTTTTGTTCTAATGACAAACTTGTCTGAAACAAAACATGCTAGTATACATGCCTCTGTGGGATACAAATCAAATATAATTTTGTTTGAGGTCACTAGTGCATACATGGCTTTAGCAGTTCTTCAAAATGTGAGATACAATGCATATTTAAAGGGAATGAGATCATGCACTGGGCCAGGTGTTAAGGATCTTGCTGAGTGCTTTATGGTCAAATCAATGGGTTTTGGTTCTCAAAAGAAATTGGTCGAGTTGGCACACTCATCATCAATGCACGAGATGGGAATTTTAAGTCCAGAAATGAGCAGAGCAACAGTGAGAGAGAAAATTATTAAAAAAACGTTGGTGTAGCCAAAGTGTGTCGACCATAGAAGATGGCATGGGCAAGTATGTGCAGGCTAGCAGAAGCATGGCAAAGGGCTGGAGCAACTAGAAAGATCATGGGCAGGCAAGTAGCAACGGATATGTATGGCTGATGCGGCTTATAGGCCAAGAAAGACTCCAAGAGGGGCTAATTTGGGAAGCAGGTGAAGGAGGTGCAAGGTGCAGTCTTTGGGTCTAGGAATTTAGAGCTTGAAGTGTTGAAGGAGCAGGTCCAGATGGCTCATCAAACCGAGCTATAGAGCCCAAGATATTGAGGTTTGAAGGAGCGGTGTGTTGTCGATTCTTGCCGAGTAGGGCAATTGGGAATAGGTGGACAAGTGGATGTCTTTGTATAGGTGCTTAGTGCTCAATTTATGGAGCATATCCCTCTTTTCAAATTGGAGATCAGAGCTACTTGCAGTTTATGGCCAGTTGAAGTTTTGTCGAGGGCTAGGTTGGTGCCCACCTGACCACATGGAGAGTCATGCCATCTGGTGTTTTTTTGGCCACACCAGAGTTTGAAAAGGTGCTTTGTGATGTATGAAGCTAGCAGGAGTTGATTTCTCGTCAAATGGAGTCCGAAATGAAAAAATATAGCAGTTGGAAGAGTTGGCAACATATGATTTTCTCGGTTTTGGCGGCCTTGGTTCGGGGTCTTGGAGAATCTCAAAGTGTGGAAAGGACCGGGAATTTTTGAGTCGGCACAATGAGCTTGCGGCCGGGTTTTTCGGCTCGGCAATCGGATCAGCAGGTGATAGTTTGTGGGCAATGCAAGTTGGGTTTTTTTTTTCAAATGGGATTTTTAAAAACAAAAGAGCTTGGAGGCCATGCTCACTAGAAGCCGTCACGTGGCGGGTAGTAGTGCCATAGGCAGTGAAAACGGGCAAGAGTTTAGGGTATATGACCCAGGCCATGAGCCCATTGTAGAGAGATGAGGGAAGGAGAAGCTCCCGACGATGGCGTGCCCAATGGGGCGCTGTGTGTAGTGGCACACAGCCGTGCAGGGGTGGCGGCCCGATTGTTTTGACTGAGGTGATGGCGTGTTGGCGGCGTCTGATGGTTCTAGCTGGCACCCACTGGTGGCATGAGGTAACATGGCAGCCCAGCTAAGGCCGATTCCCATGCCTCAAAAGGGCTCCCCCCAAATTTTTGAAGACAACCCCCCCCCCCCCCCCCCCCCCCCCCCCCCAACTGGCGATGTCACTAGTGCTCGGGTAGGGAGGGGTCCCAAGGCAAGCAAATAGTGAGCCAGAGAGGGAGAGACAGTTTGAGAGGGTCCAAGGTTGTCAAGGGGCAATCCCAACTGCCACAAGGGCCAGTGGAGCAAGGAGGAGGAAGAGAGTTATTTTGAGAAACTTTGTTGTTGTTTTTAGTGCAAATTCAAGTGATCGTTCTACTCAAGTCAAGAATTGGAAGAAAAGAAAATGCTACAAACCCTTTTAGGTTAGACATTACATAATCTCGTAGATTGAGGATGGCTGGTGAATGTTGCATTTTTTTCCCTACGATTAAAGTATTGGATAGAATAGTGGTTTGCTTTATTGTGTAATCAAATTCTTTTGTTGTGCTATATCCTTCATAATATCTAATTCATGTCAAGATAAAATTGGTGGTCTTGCTCAATAATTGGATTGCTCAGAAAGATTTGCTCGGGCATTGGAACTCCTTGAGGTTTGTGGTTTGGTCCAATGGTGTGGATCATACTTGTGTTCCATAGCATCCATTGAATGAACCTTTCCTAAGGTCGTTGGAAACTCAAACACCATGTTACCATTGTACACCTTTGGTATTTGTGACACTTGTTTGATTTCCACTATCTTTTAAAGAAGCTTCATCAAAGTGTTGAGCTTCATCATTGCATTAAAAAATGGCAAAATACTATTTGTACTCCTTACCTCGATAGAGTTTTCCAACGCTTGTTCTCCAAAGAGTTTCTTCTTTCTTGGACTAGTAAGGTCTATGTAGGCAACATTCCGAACCAATGGAGCAACCATGCCAGTAGAATTTGAAACCATCTCATCTTCGACTAGCACCACAAACTTTGTAGAAAGAGATTCGTCCACAACATAAAACTCCTCTCCCAAGTGATTGCTTGTTCTCTCCATTGGCACTATCAACTCTTCGCTCCCAACCATGACAATTGCATGCAAAGTAAAAAGAGTTTATGGAGAAACATGCTCTTGTAGATATTTAACCCCAAAGATAATCTTCCCATTGGTAAATGGAAAAACCCTTTTGAACGAAGGGAGAACTATAGTGCATGACATGATAGTCGCGTAGAAACCTCTTGTAGGAGATTGAAAAGATGAGAGTGAAAGTTTTTAGTTGCATTTAGAGGATTTAAGAGAATTTTATATTGGTCTTCGTATCTATTAATAATATTGAACAATTTTGGAAATCCCCTCGTGCCTCTCTCTCTCTCTCTCTCTCTCTCTCTCTCTCTCTCTCTCTCTCTCTCTCTCTCTACTCTATAATCTCTTGTGTGTAAAAATTATCTCTCTCCATTAAGTAATCTACTCAATTATCTACTTAGCTACGTCATATTTCCTAACATAGGGAAGGCGTGTGAAGCATGGCTTCCACACAACAAGCAAGGTGGTTTGTAGCTGATGGGCACATGAGTGGTTGCTTCCAAGGAACAAAAGCCATGATGGACCTACACGATTACGGATGTGCATGATTTGTGCCAAGGGTGGCACCAAAGTGGTTGCCCCTATGAGTGCATCATTTTCCCTTCTTCTAGGAGTGCCAAAATAGATTTGATAGAGCAATGCTAGCTCTTCTCCCTCTTTGTCGTTGATGAGCTGCCATCACTATAGGTTTTTTTTTTAAATCCCTTTTAAATTTGAACTACTCTTTTTTTTTTTTAAAGGGCCACCCTATTCTGGGCACCCTCCCATGGTGAGGACCAAGTCCCACAATAACGCAATAGCATTCATGGGATGCTATGGAACAACATGCATCCCTTGCATGCAGTTGGCCAATGATTGTTGTGCTAAACTGTGTGGACTGCACCAAACCAAATCACAAGCACAACTTATGAAAAGCTAGCTAAGTCACAACTTTTCAGTAATGCACTCAAACACGAGCTTGACTTCTTGGATCCATCCAGTAAAGACAACATGAAAAAGAAAAGGTGAAAAGCAAATATTGAACAAGATTTCATCATTTTGTAAGCTCTCTAGGTGGTGTCACACAAGGAAAGTGCCAATTTTAGGTGACTTTGGGAACCATTTTCCTAGCACATGGTCAAAGGTCAACAACCATATCTACAAGCCAATTTTTGTATGGGGTTTGGAAGTAGGACATCATATGCATGTATATCACATACAACACGAAAAAAGAAGGACATCATAAGAGTACATAGACAATGCAATGGCCATAAGGTTTTGAAAGTATTGTAGATAGTTGTATTTTGAGGCATAGTACCTTCCAAAGTTTGGGATACGCGATGAGCATACCGATTTGGGGGTACTTTACAACTATATGTGCATAATCATTCAATGGGTGCTAATATGCACAAAGCCAAGGGGCTTACAAACTACATAGGATGAGTTCTAAGTATAACACAACCTATGGCTATGAGCCAAATTGAAAGTAACATACTTCAAAAGTCACGACTATGGGCCAAATTTAAGTAAAGACAATAAAATCCAACTGAAATTTACTCTCAATCGAGCAAGTTCTTCCAAATTTGGAGACAATTAGCCATAGATGGGCGATAAGGTTAGACAATTTCAAGTTTTTTTGTGTTTTTACCTTTAATTTGGAGACAACTAGCCATAAATGGGCGACAAGGTTAGACCATTTCAAGTTCTTCTTGTCTTTTTGCATTTTTACCCTTAGTTTGGAAGGATCTCTTGTTGTGTAAAGCAAAGTTCTTTGAAAGACATAACAAGAAGCAAGGCTTTACCCCATGCCAAGGTACTGCTTATTGACTTTGGATCACATGCAATGGCACATAAATTTGGGTAATTGGCATTCTTGCATGACAAGGTCATCCCATGCTTGAATATGTCAACTTTCATTTTTGCAAGGCACTTAAACGTATTGGCTTCAACCATAGAGGCCATTATTATTGTCAAGGGCTTATCGCTCTACTTTTTTGAGGTGCATGCATGGTGTGCCTGGAATTAATTGCATACAACTATTGTTTACTCTTCCATTATAACACTAGATACTCTGTCAACAAGGACAACATGATCCACCTAGTGGTCACGATGAATTCTACTCTATCTAATCTCCACCTGAACTAGACTCGCACGCTTCTTTAAGATGAGTTAAGATCTATTTTGTTTCCAAGGATTTTCATTGATGATTCTCATGTTGATGTTGTTGCACAAGTTACCCATAACTGTGACCTTCTAATCAATAGTAATTCAATTTGGTATCTCTACTTGTGTTCAGCATGGCCTCACTATCAAGCACTCTCTACTAAGAGGGACTCAAGGCAAGAAGTCTCTTCTTTCAAAACCAAAGAATACCTACTATGACTACCTTCTTTTTGGTTTTGGAAAAATTTCTCTTCTTTCAATGGGGAGATATGATTGTTTCAAAAATTCAGTTGTGAATAGGATTCCAAGTTGAAAGGATCTCTTGCTTAGTCTATAGCAATGATTGTTTCTATAGAAGTGGTATTTTTAGGGGTATGACCCAGCTAATGACAAATCACTCCATAAGTGTTGATGATCACAGATTGGTCTCTTCATACTTGTACTTTCAAGGATAGAAGTTCTCAATTTCCAAGAAGTAGTAGCTAAGTTTAGTTAAGAAGTTCCTTACAATCATTATTGGTAGCATGGTAGATAGCTTATGTTGGCCTAACTACCTAATGGCTTAAGTAATTTCTATGCAAAATCTATCAAAGGGGTTTGGATTGCCAAGCAACACCAAGGGTTCTCATTTAAATATATTTTTCTCTTTACCAATCTCTACTTTTAGTGTCACCAGATCAAAGAAATAGTGTGTCTTTTGAGACTGGAATTTTGGTAATATATTTTCGAGGTTTGCAAATTTCCCTTGACCTTCGGGTAAGTATATGTGCACATTGATGCACGTGTTGAAGGCTAGGAACTTGCATGTGCACTATGTGCGAACCACAAATGACTTCAAGCACACAACTAGAAGATCCTAGCGAGCTCAAAGGGGCAGGGGTGTGTCACTCACCCCTCAATTCTTCCGTCGTGAAGGATCCTATGCCGCAAAGAAGAAGGAGCCGCCGACACCACTGCTATCGTGCAGCTCCGCTCCCCTACTAAGAAAGATACCATAAAGATGAACATCAAGCTTACTTGAAGTTTACCTGATTATTGATCAGTGTTCAAGGCTTGCTAACAAGCTAGTTTTGCGGTTAATGTATGCCAAATGCGGCTTTAAAGGGCCAACAATTTCTGAGGTTTGCAAATTTCCCTTGACCTTCGGGTAAGTATATGTGCACATTGATGCACGTGTTGAAGGCTAGGAACTTGCATGTGCACTATGTGCGAACCACAAATGACTTCAAGCACACAACTAGAAGATCCTAGCGAGCTCAAAGGGGCAGGGGTGTGTCACTCACCCCTCAATTCTTCCGTCGTGAAGGATCCTATGCCGCAAAGAAGAAGGAGCCGCCGACACCGCTGCTATCGTGCAGCTCCGCTCCCCTACTAAGAAAGATACCATAAAGATGAACATCAAGCTTACTTGAAGTTTACCTGATTATTGATCAGTGTTCAAGGCTTGCTAACAAGCTAGTTTTGCGGTTAATGTATGCCAAATGCGGCTTTAAAGGGCCAACAATTTCTTAATGATGCTAAAAGGGAGTATGATTGAAGTGATTACACATGGGAGATTATGATCTAGAACTGTAGTGCTTGTAGTGCTCTACCAGCCTGTCTTTACGGCTTGTCAATTGGAGCTATGGTGAAGAAGTTATGGCAATTTGAAGTTTAAGTTGATGCAAATCCTTACCGGATTGGGCAAGTGCAATTGAGGGATTAGAAATGAAGTGAATGCATGGACCTAAAGTGCTCACTTTGTGGAGCATGTCGGTCTTTTTAGATCAATGATCGGAGTTATGGTTACCCAGATATCGTCAGATTAAATTTCACCAAGGGCCAGTTCTGTATTAGTTTGGTCGGCTCGGTCGGTGTGCCATCTCTGAATTTTACAGCCTAGCAAGGGTTTGTATGGAGCCTATAAAATGAGTGAAGCTAAAGGAATTTACAGATTGCCAACCGGAGTCCAGAGCTGTAAGAAATTAATGCTTGAATTTGGCGACAATGACTAATGGTGACGTTTGTTCAGAATGTCATCTTATGCAGTACATTGAAAGCAAGATATGCCCGATATGGTTGTGGAAAAGAAGCTCAAGGTAGTTTTAATTAAATGCTGAGGGAATTCCTTCTGGAAAATGCAATCACTTATACTTGCATCTTGAGGGCATGTAGCACTATTCAAGACCTTGTTACGGGCAACAAAATTCATGATGATATTGTTAGTCAAGGACTGTTGGAGGAGAATTTCGTGCTTAGCAATGCCTTGATCATTATGTATGCTAAATTTGGTGTCCATTAAAAGGCTGCCCGGCTTCAAAGGCTGCCCATAAACTTGAGAAGGCCACCCAAAGGCAACCAAAGAATGGCCACCCAAGGTCAAATGGGGTGGTCTCCCGTTTAATGAGGGGGCTTGATTTTGAATGTGAAAGGGGGAAGAGGAAAATAGGATGGCAATGTCAAGTAGTCCAATGGCAGCGTGGAAGGAGAAGGAGGGACTCACGCTGCACTGTAGGTAGCTCAAATGAGCCCGGCCAAGAAGACAAAAATGCTCAGCAGCACAAGGCGCTTAGATTTGGCTCCATACTCACCGGATTTGGTGCACCTACATCCATCACATGCCACATCATAGGGTTGTTCCCCATGCCACCTCAGTCACAGTGTCGTGAATGCTGTGGAGGGGAAAAAAGAAGGGGATTTTTTTTTGGAGGATTTGGTAGATAGCGAGGAGACGAGGATAGGGGAATTTGAAGAGGAGGAAGCAGGGAGAAGGAGGCAACTTGAGAGAAATCTCTCTCTTCCTCTCTCGTGCCTAAGCAAGGAAGCTAAAGGGGGCTCTTTTTCTCTAGCTCTTCAAGCTCAAGGAGGAGACTCTTTCTCTTGCTCTTGCCTAAGAGGAGAAGAGGACTCAATCTTGATCTCTCTCTCTTGAAAAAGCTGGCCACTCTCTCTCTTTTGGGGATGAAGCACAAAGTTGAAGAAAACGGGGAATGGACAAGCAAAGCATAAGTTTTTTTTCCTGGTTAAGGAAGCGGAGCTTTGACGACCTCTAACCACCAAGGGAGGAAAGTTATCAGCGAGAAGAGGACTCGATTAATCAATCCTCTTGACTGAGCAAGGGTAGAGCGTGAAGCTTATAAGAGCTTCTTGGATGCAATTTTGTAGAGTCCATGAGGGCAATTGAAGCAGGAAGAATGACAAAGAGGAGATTTCCATCACCATCATTAATTTAATCTTTGTTAATCATATTGATGAGTTTGGGAGTTGTTAACGGCCCGCTAATCTTGTAAATAGAGCTTACATTCCTTGTTCTCAATTAATTTGAGTGACGGTGTTGTTAACAGCCTGCCTTGGTTATTGATTAGATTGTACTCAAAGTTTTATTCAGTTTATTGATGATTATGATGGTTGTCAAAGTTATCAGTGTCTGCTAATTTCTCTCTCACAGCTAGAGGCCCTGCGCCTTCCCGGCTCACGTTTTGAACACATATCCCCCGACATCTTTGGTGAACAGTAAAGATGGACACTTTGGAGCAGATGATGAAGTTGATTGAAGAGTTAAGTGCAAATGGTTTTGATGATAAGTCAAATGTTCCACATTTTTTAAAGATGTTTCAATTGGTTCAAGGATCTCTGCTTGAAATGGAGACCATGAAGAAGAAGAACCAAATGGATGAAGCTTTGATGCAGCTTTAGATGTTGTATACGATGAGAGGTGAGTTTGGATGGATATGATCTAGAAGGCTACCTAGAGTGTTATGAGTTAGAAACCAAGTTAAGAGGGATACCAAAAGTGTTAATCATCAAATCCTTTGAGCAGTTAGTAAGCTCAAATTTGAAGGAGTGGATTCAAGAGGTTACAAAAGCCTGCAGTGACAACTGGGCATATCTCAAAGAAGCTATTGTACAAGTAAGTTATGAGCATTAGGAAAGCTATCAAGAATAGTCCAAGTCTACCAAACTACGCAGATATTCAAGGACAAGTACGATCAAAATCAGGAGCTGTGATTGATGAGTGTATTATACAAGATGCTACCTTCTTACAAGCTAATGATGAAGACATAGTTAAAGGTGTGTATGAAAAATTGGGTTTTGCAGATGCCTTGCATGAAGTAGAAGTCTTTGAGGGTGAGGCTCTACAGCCTCAAGATACACAAGGTGAATTTTGCAAAGAACCTATACATGCAGTATAGAATACACAGGGTGAATTTTGCAAAGAACCTATACATGCAATACAGGATACATAGGGTGAATTTTGCAAAGAACATATACATGCAGTACAGGAGGAAAAGAAATCAGGGGATCAAAACAACGAAGTCATTAAAGATCAAGAAGCAATTGTGCAGGTGAATGAGTGAAACCATATTCAAGTAGACATGCATGAAGGTCCGGTTACAACTGATACTTTTGCTACTGACTAAGGATTAGAGCAAAAAAAATTTGGTACAGATTCTACCATAGAGTTGATTGATGATACAGATGTTATAGGTCAAAGCAAGGCTGTTGTTGAGAGCAACAGGACCATGGATTTGGGTATACCAGATTTGCCAAATTTGGATATACCAGATTTTGAGGACTTGGTTAAGCAAGAGTATGTGTTTAAAGATCTGCAAAATGTTGATTTAGAGGGGGTGCAGACTCTTTCATTGACAAGTTGTTGTGAAGCCGAGCTACCAAAGTGGAAAATTGATTTTGAATGTGATGATGATGATTCAGAGGGGGTGCAGACTCCTTCTTTGACAAGTTTCTGTGACCCAGAGCTACCAATGTGGAAAACTGGTCCTACATTTTGTGATGATTTAGAGGGGATGCGGACTTCTTCTGTATTAAGATTTACTAACAGAAGGCTCACACTATGGAAGAATGATCATGAAGTTTATGATGCTTATTCAGAGGGAGTGCATAGTGAAGTTCCATCTCTTGGTGTTGTATTTGATTGGTTTGAATGTATAGACAGGGCAGTAGATGAAATTTTCCATGTGCATGCTGAACTTTGTACTACAGAAGTGCAAAGATATTTGGATGAGGGAGAAAGGCTTGAAGAGCATTTTACAGCAGTAGATGTGTTTAGTATGCATGTCATATGTGGAAATCTTAGTTTACAGCAGCTTGAGATGTGCAAGATGGAGGAACCTTCTGAAGCGGTGGACCTAGACCTTATGTGCTTATTGGACGAAGCTTTGGAAAGGTTCTCAACTACAAATGCTAAGGATACCAATGAATCTAGATTTATGCATGAGCAAGTTTGTTTAGATGCAGCTGATGATGACCTTATGTTGTTGCTGGATGATGCTCTACTTGATTTTGAGCCTCTACAAGATAGAGAATTGTTTTCTTATGCATCTTGCAAGCCTAATGAAGAGAGTTTTTCTAGACTTGATGTATTCAGATATGCATGATTGGGATTCCAATACTAGTGAGAGTGAGGGTGCACTACGAATGTTTTTACTTGTGATTGATGATCGACAATTGGATGAGCCAGTTGCATAGGGGATATGATGCTATATGGGATTTGATGTTACCCTATGATGTAGGAGATTTTGAGCTAGCTTGACAAATATATGCATGGTCTAGGGAAATTGGCTTGTATGCCATATGATCCAGGTGGTTTTCATGAAGATTTGTGGGTTGATTCATGTTTATGCTCTACTGGTTGGAAATTCTTGTGTTTTCCCTATGATCCTGGAGTATGTTGCAATTTTGTTTTTTAAGGAATGCTCACAGTGGGGCAAATGATTGGTTTCCCATTTTATCTCGAGGGCTCTTTAAGTTGATGCAGATCCTTACCAAATTGGGCAAGTGCAGCTGAGGGATCAGAAATGAAGTGAATGCATGGATCTAAAGTGCTCACTTTGTGGAGCACGTCGATCTTTTCAAATCACTGATCGGAGTTACGGTTGCCCAGATATCCTCAGATTAAATTTCACCAAGGGCCAGTTCTGTACCAGTCTGGTCGGCTCGGTTGGTGTGCCATCTGGGAATTTTATAGCCTAGCAAGGGTTTGTATGGAGACTATATGATGAGTGAAGGCTGAACAAATTTATAGTTTGCCAAGCGGAGTCTGGAGCTATAAGAAATTAATGCTTGAATTTGGTGACAATGACTAACGGTGAGGTATCTTCAGAACATCATCTTATGCAGTACATTGAAATCAAGATATGCCCGATATGGTTGTGGTAAAGAAGTTCAGGGTAGTTTTAACCGAATGCGGAGGGATGTCTTCTGGCAAATGCAATCACTTATACTTGCATCTTGAGGGCATGTGGCACTATTCAAGACCTTGTTACGCGCAGCAAAATTCATGATGATATTGTTAGTCAAGGACTATTGAAGGAGAATGCCTTGCTTAGCAATGCCTTGATCATTATGTATGCTAAACTTGGTGCCCATTAAAAGGCTGCCCGACTTCAAAGGCCGCCCATAAACTTGAGAACGCCACCCAAAGGCAACCAAAGAATGGTTGCCCAAGATCAAATGGGGTGGTCGCCCATTTAATGAGGAGGCTTGATTTTGAATGTGAAAGGGGGAAGAGGAAAATAGGATGGGGATGTCGAGCAGTGCAGCAGTAGCGTGGAAGGGGAAGGAGGGACTTGCATTGCACTGAAGGTAGCTCAAATGAGCCCGACCAAGAAGACAAAAATGCTCAGTAGCTCGAGGCGCTCAGATTTGGCTCCATACTTGCCAAATTTGGTGCACATGCATCCGTTGCATGCCACATCATAGGATTGTTTCCCATGCCACATCAATCACGACGCCGTGACTGCAATGGAGGGGAAAAAAAGGGGGTTTTTGTTTGGGAGGATTTGGTAGATAGCGAGGAGATAAGGAGGATAGGGCAATTCGAAGAGGAGGAAGCAGGGAGAAGGAGGCAACTCAAGAGCAATCTCTCTCTTCTCCTCTCGTGCCTAAGCAAGGAAGATAAAGGGGGCTCCTTCTTTCTAGCTCTCAAAGCTCAAGGAGGAGACTCTTTCTCTTGCTCTTGACTAAGAGGAGAAGAGGACTCAATCTTGATCTCTCTCTCTCAAAAAATCTGGCCACTCTCTCTCTTTCGGGGATAAAGCACAAGGTTATCGAAAACGGGGAATGGACAAGCAAAGCATAAGTTTATTTTTTGTGGTTATAGAAGCGGAGCTCTGACAACCTCTGATGACCAAGTGAGGAAAGTTCTCGGCGAGAAGAGGACTCAATTAAGCAATCCTCTTGACTAAGCAAGGGTAGAGCGTGAAGCTTCTTGTAAGTAGTTTTGGAAGAGCTTCTTGAATGCAATTTTTCAGAGTCCATGAGGGCAATTGAAGCAGGAAGAACGACAAGGAGGAGATTTCCATCACCATCATTAATTTGAGCTTTGTTAATCCTCTTGACTAAGCAAGGCCAAGGTAGGAGTGGATGACTTTAGCATACTAGCCATATCTATACACATAGATAGATGATGGTTAGAGTGCAAATATTATAAGGGTCGTGTTAAAAGGTCGTGTCCTTGTTGATAATGTGTTTTTATGATTTTGCGTCATGTACTAGAACTTGTAGGTTGTCAGATTTTTGTTTGGTGGCTCTTGCTCTTTTACTTTTTTATTTTTGTTTTTGTAAGTATAAGGCTATATATACATTCCTAAGATTGAGAGATTGAGAGGTCAGGGAGCAAGGTTAAGAGGGGAGCAAGTGAATGATGGATGTCAACAAATACTCCCACCTTCCTTGGGTAGATCATACCTTTTGGAACGATGTCGTCACGTTTTGAAACCAATTGTTCCAAGTTACTATGGGTGAGACTTTGACCAATAGTTTTGGACCGCCCTAGGTGTTTCATCTAGTTGCGATGGTGGTAAGGTACTCTCCCATGATTTTATTTTCAATTTTGTTGTAGGTGGTGAACTTACAACAAGAGGTGCAAATTCTTTCTTGTTTGTATGGATATGTACAATGGTAGGTGGAGGTTGTGTCGAAGCTTCTATTTTTACATATGAACTACATGAAGAGCAAGAAGCTTCATTTATTTTTTTAATAATTAAGCCGAGTGAAACAAGTCGTTATCGCTTGGGTACCCAGACTAGCTCTGGATGAGGTGTGCAGTGTTCTGTGATCTTTCCTTTCCCACGATCTTCAATCGGCTTTATCATTACAGGATTTGACTCACATGGGTCAAGTGATAGGTAAGAACACAATTTACGTTTTGGCACCCAAATTTGATCATTTCTTTCATAGTAGCCTTGGCCTTCCAATAGTAGTTTAGGTATCCAACGTAACGTTTTATTACATTTTTGGGAGCAAGTGGGGCGTCTCTTACAAGACTCCTATTTTTTAGCATCATTAATGGTCGCTAAAGAAGCTTTAAGAACCCACTTGTATGTTTTCTTTGTTATATTATGATGGGTCTTGTGTGCCTCAAGCTTTGTTTCAACTACAAAAGTTGAAGCTCTAGAGAGTTGGGCTATAGGAACACATGGTTCAACCTCCTGGACATACACTGTTTTGGGTTGTATTTTCTCTGGAGGCGATATCTCAAGGACTATCGCTTGAGTGGCAGGGCCAAGAGTTGGTTTTTGTGTTGTGACACTTCCAATCCCCCAATCAATAGTGCATTTGGTCGCTATCATCCACATGCATCCTAGGTTCATATTGCCTTCCATAGTTCTAGCAGGCATGACCAAAAAGTCTTGAGCCACAACCCCTTTGTCATAACTGGCAGAAGTGTACCAAATTCCAAAAACCACATTTTTTTTCTTGTTGGCATCCTTGACTTGGATAGTACTCTTAGATAGAGATGGATTTTCTAATTGACACCACGCCCCATATGATAGCAGAATATATTCAACACCCGTGTCCAATAAGGCGTTATATAGCACTTTTCCATAGGTGCTATTTAGCTCAATAGGGTATCATAGAGGTGTGTCAGAGTCCAACCAACCATCCTTTGTTTCAACGTGGAATGCATGTGTAACTCCAAGGTTGGCCTCTCATTGGCGTCTTATACGTTGTTGTCGCTCCTTAGCTTCAGCTTGAGCTTGTATCTTCTTCAATTTTTCTTGTGCCTTGGTTGCCTTTTTTTAATGGATGGCACATAGCTCCTCTTGGCTTAAAGGATCATAATATCTTTTAAATTTTCTCCCATTGAGGAATCCAATGGTTTCAACTCCATCAAGAGTTTCCACACAAATGGTACCTTATGGGGTGATTTCGCATACTCTATATGGTCCTCTTCCCACATATTTCAACTTTTTCTTTTTGTTATGCACTCCATACATAAGGACTTTATCCCCAACCTTGATATCTTTGTTCTTTAGATGACAGTCAACCATTTCTTTCTCCTATCTTTCTCCACAAGTGCATTTTGCACAGCCAATTGCCTTTCTTCATCTAACCTCTCAAGGATATATAAACTCTCAACTAAAGGGTTACCATCCCAACCTTCTTGTGAAGCTACACGCAGACTAGGAATTACAAACTCCCACGGCATAACTACTTCTTGGCCATATACCATTTTGAATGGTGTACAATTAATAGCCACTTTGTAAGAAGTACGATAAGCCCATAGAGCTGATGTCACCTTCAAATCCCAATCTGTGCGATGAGCTTCCACTGTTTTGGTCAAGATAGAAATCAAGGTCTTGTTAGTGCTCTCAGCTTGGCCATTTGCTTGCGGATAATAAGGTGTAGACTTATGGTGGGCTATCATGAAGTTTGTAGTGAGTTCCTTTATCACTCCATTTATAAAATGAGTACCATTTTCACTCACAAGTTTAAAGGGACATCCAAATCTTGTAATTATGTTCTCAAAGAGAAACTTGGCGGTTGACCTTGCATCAGCCTTGCGTGTCGCCCTGGCTTCCGCCCACTTTGTCACATAGTCAGTGGCAAAAATAATATATCGAGATTGAGTGTTACAAGCTGCCGGACTAATTGGACCTACAAAGTCTAAACCCCATTTTTCAAATGGTTGAGTCATCGCCTTGCGTGTCCCCCTGGCTTCCGCCCACTTTGTCACATAGTCAGTGGCAAAAATAATATATCGAGATTGAGTGTTACAAGCTGCCGGACTAATTGGACCTACAAAGTCTAAACCCCATTTTTCAAATGGTTGAGTCACCTTAATAGGATGTAAGGGCATTGTATCCTTTTGTTGTGTGATATTGTAATGTTGGAATTCATCACACTCTTTTGCAAAAAGTGATGCATATTTTGAATAAGGTAGGCCACCAATAGCATGATTGCAACACCTTTCTAGCAGTTAGCTCCCCTGAAAAATATCCTCTGACTATACCCATGTGGGCTTCTTGCAATATGTATAGGTACTCATCCTCGCGAGCACAACGTCTAAGAATATAGCTTGTAGAGAGTTCCTGCAATTAGAGAATAATTGTTCACATTCTTTTAACATTTTGAGCTATATCCTTATGAAGCTCTTTGGGTGGAAAACCATTAACTAAAAAGTTCACAATCTTCTCACTCCATTCAGGCATGGTCTCAACTAGGAATAGGGAAGTATTGGACAATTCATCATCGATTCTAGTAGGGGCTTCACCATTGCGTATGCAAGACACATGATCTGCCCTTACATGTCTTTTATCGGGTCTCACCACAACGATAAGATCAAACTCAAGAATAATTAACAACCATCGTGTAATTCTTCCCGTGAAACAAGGTATATTTACTAAATACAATAATGCTTGATGATCAACATAGAAAAAAAAATTGTTGGCAAGAAGGTAGTAGTGAAATTTCTTTATCGCATAAATCATAGCTTCCCACTCTATAGTAGTGTAGTTTCTCTCAGCATCATTCAATTGACGACTTGCAAAGCTAATGGGGTAGTCCAATTTATGTTCTCCTAGTTGAGGTAGAACACAACCAATAGCAAAGTTTGATGCATCAATATGCACATAAAAATTACATTCCAATCGGGCACTCGTAGAATAGAAGCGCTTGTCAAGGTCTTTTTCAACGACTCATAAGCATGGTCACACTCTGTGGTCTAGTGGAACTCAATAAGAAGCTTGTACAAAGGGCGAGCTATCTCGACAAAGTTTAAAATAAACCGCCGATAATAACCAACATGGCCCATGAACCTTTGAACTCCTTTATAGTTTGTAGGTGGTGGCAAATCAGCAATGGCTTTAATTTTACTCTCATATGTGAAAATCCCATTTTTGGGCACTATATGCCCTAAAATGACTCCATGTTTAACGAAAAATTGGCATTTGAAAGGGTTTAAGGAGATGCAATACAATCTGCACTTCTCAGTCCCTTGATGTGGGGAAGATAGGATCTCCATTTCTTTGACAGGGTCAAGTAATCCCTCTGCAAACATTCTCTCCAACAAGAAGGAAGTAAGCCCACTTTCCCATGACTTAAAGTCAATTTCTTCTTGGATAACACTTGGTATGGCTAGTGGTCTATGGACTTTGTGAGATTGCTTTTGCGTAGGGAACACTGTGTTGGTAATCTGGATCTCCCTAGGTGCTGGCTTTAGATCCCAATGGGTCTCTTCTACCAAACCCATTAATTGCTTGACTCGCTTGATCTCTTCTATAGGGTTTGGGTAAGTTCCTATCTTCTTCTTGGGTCCTGGCCATTGTGGCTCATGATGATCCTCCTTGTTTATTTCGTTTCTAGTGGTCGTTTTAGTCTCCATGGTTTCACTTGAATCAAAATCCTCTTCAGCGTTGTTCATATATACGGGGTTGCCACCAGTCCCTATGTTGGTCTTTGGGGGTCTGACTTCACTACTTTTTGTGATCTCTTCCTTCGTGTTTTCTTCTTCTTCTAGGATTGGGCAATTAATGTTGTGTCTCTTTCTTCAAGAATGTAATTTTGGTTTTGGAGCATCGATCGTGTGAGTACATTTACTGAAACCACAGGTGTACTTTGTGTTCGCTCCTCGATAACCTCAATTATATTCAATGGTGTGATCTTTGGCGCATTTAGATTCTTAGAACATTGGGCAATTAAATGATCTATGTCACATCATTTACACATGAGTATCGGCATTGTGGATGTGCTGCTTAATTGGTTTGCATTAGTGTGGCATTCTTTTGTAATCTAATAGGACACTCGGCTATACAATGCGGACCTCCACACTTGTAGCATTGAAGAGGTGGTCTCTTGGTAGTGTAATTGATATTTTGGTATCTTGCCGCAAGAGCAGCTACTTGATAGATAGGTTTGACTTGTCCCCAATAGTCCTCCATGTAGTATTTTGGACTTTCTTCAAGTGCATCAATCCCATAGGCAATATTAGTGTCTACATCTTCCTCACAGCCTTCCAAACAAGCAATAGATGACTCACAATCCACTTGATTCACAGAAGTGATTCTTGGATGTGGTGGTTGCGGTCCTAGCACTGGAGGTGGCAAGGGTGTTGTTTGAACAACATTTTGGGCCCTAGGGACCATGTGTTGTGATGTTTGTTCAAGAGGTGGGGCCAGAATCAATACAGGCACTTGAGGTGTGTCCATCCAATGCTAAGGTTGGTCTATTGGTCTTTGTGCATTTAAATACTATGCAATCCTTGGCTTGATGACCATATCTCCCACAGGCATTGCAATTCCCATTAAATTTTACTCTAGAAGTAGGGCATTCACTGGTACTATGCGGACCATAGCAAATTGAGCACCATTGTTGCTCCTTTCTTGGATACATATGATTGTTTTGTGGAGCACAATTGCCTCTAAGACTTTCTTGAATGGCCTTGGTAAGGTTTGCTAAAGTCATCTCAGATATGTTGGCCCTTTAGCAACAGGCTTTATGGTCATTGGCTCATACCCGATGCTTGCAAGCTAGTAGATTTAGGCTCAACAGACACTCTTTCTCCTTGAATCAATAAGTTTTCCTCCAATTGGATCGCATTGGTGGCGACTGCTTTCCAAGTGGTGATACCTCTAATGACTAGGCCATTGTAGATATCCTCATGTTGTAGTCCCCTAATGAATCTATCAAGCAATGGTTATTATTGAAGCTCTCATTTGGATTACAACGAGAATTCAAATGCTTCAAGCGACTAATAAATTCTCTCACTGGCTCTCCCTCCTCTCGTTGGGCTTTTTGGAGCTGAGATGCTACACCCCAAAGTACTCCCTCTCGTATGTACTCTTTCAAGAATAGTCTCCTAAGAGTAGGGTAAATTGTTTTCTCTTCCATCCTTAGGGTTCTATACCAATCTCCAGCCTTTCCACTTAAGGTCAGGCTTAAAGCATTACTCTTATGCAAGTCATTGTGTTCTCCTAGGGAATTTCATATTTGTTCAAACACTTCGATATGCTTTCTCACATTCTCGTCCCCACTAAATTTTTGTGTGAGCTTTTGTACTACCTTACTTCTAGGCTCTCTATCAGGCATGTTACGCATATTTTCAGCAATGGATCAACCAATAGCTTGAGCAGACATTGCCAAGTCACCTAAGTGAGCAGGTATAGTGGGGATAGGTGCTCTCAAGCATGTGAAATGGGGGTTAGCATTGGGCTTGGCGTATATGCCGCCCTTGGATTTCAAGTTTGGTACGGTGTTGTGCCATGTGGTGGCCCAAAGTTCATATGTGTGGACATGGGCATAGCAGACGTCGGATGTGACATGCTAATGGTAGCTGGTATGGTCCCATTGAAATAAGAGCATGGACGTTGTGGTTGTGGAGCATAACTTGTTGAAACAATGGAAGGGGTAGGAGATGAATGAGTATGAGGACGTATAGGTGCATATGATTGATACACACTTGTAGGTATTGTTGTAGGCATTGGGCCCCCATGTAATGGTGCTTTACTAACAAATGAGGTCCATGGCATGTTTTTTGTCATGCCATCACTGGGGTAGGCATGGTAGCCGTGGTGTCATCAAGAGAAAGATGGTCTAAACTTGGAAAGGTAAAGCAATCACTTGTGGGCTGAGATTGTACTGAGACCCTTGGTGAAACAACATATGGAGGATCCTTCGCGCTTACCAAGGGAGTCTCCATTTGCAATAAAGTTGGTTGCCTAGCCTTCCCTGTATCCAAGAATCTCATGAGACCCGTTGAAGGCATGTGGATCCCCTTGTTCTGCCTCTTCAGCTCAATAACCCTGTGGATGACATCACAAACTCTTTGTTGTTGATCCTCTATGCTAGTAGCTCCCGTTGTGGATTGTAGGATATCTAACCAACCCACGTGATAGGTGTGACCTGTGTATAGGTCGTTTAAAGTCTTTGTTTGTAGTTCATAATTCCAGTTTTCATTTGGAAATGCTCCATCTAGGATTGAGGTGCTAGGGATGTCCTTTGAACTAGATGCACTATGGCTCTCTATGGGTTGACCCTTAGTGGTTGCTAATTCAAGAGCACTCAATTGCCCACCTAGCATGGATGTTGACATAGGGGCTTTCGATTTTAACTCTCCTTTGCTTTGCCTTGTGTAGGCCCTTGATTTTCCTTTTCCCTAGCCGCTATGATATATCACTCAACCTCTTGCACTTTGACAAGGATTCTCCCATCAGGTAATATAACCTCGAAGGGAAATAGCTCTGAAGAGTCAAGGGGTGCATTGAATGGAGTATACACATGCACACTCAAGAGCATGGGGTCTACGTTGGTCATGAATGGTG
Organism: Adiantum capillus-veneris; assembly: GCF_014529385.1. Taxonomy (NCBI): domain Eukaryota; kingdom Viridiplantae; phylum Streptophyta; class Polypodiopsida; order Polypodiales; family Pteridaceae; genus Adiantum; species Adiantum capillus-veneris. The sequence continues at coordinate 157,452,308 of NC_140946.1, forward strand.
AATTTACTTCCCCACCCCCTTCATTCACATCGTTAGCTCGATGTTCGGAGTGAGTGGATCTACTAAAAGTCTCCTTCAAGCCGCTAAGTATGCTTGGCCCAGACGCGGGCCCATGGCATGTATGTCTTGGCTTGAACTATCAAGATTAGGGATCGGGTAACCTTCCATGACGTCGTAGTCAAAGGAGAGTCACTAGATGCAATATGTGGGTCCTGAGTGGTACTACCTTGGGTTCTTGCTGAGGACCTAGAGCCTAAGGTGGAGAAATAATGAGTGCCCGCATAAACAGAGACACTCTCTATGTGATTTTCCTCCATCACATGATCAGAGTGGAGGTGCATGTGATCTCAACAAGCCTTGGTGAGTGCCCGTGAAGGCCGCTCCTCTAGTTTTTTAGGTGTTTACAACCCAAATTTTTTTGTTAATTTTTGTTCTTTTTTCTAACCAAACCACGGAATATGGCGTGTGATAGCTCAAAACGTGCGTCTTGGCTAGAGGAATGTGTCGTGCTTTACAATCTTTGATTCGGTTACGTAAAGCCCTTGGAATCCTAAAAATAGTCTTTTCCTAGGTGGGAAGAGGGCTAGAATTAGTAAGTCCAAAGGGTGAGTGTGAAGGGAGTGGACTTGAAGAACTTGTTCCACATATGCCCTCCCTTCACTTCAGGTCCTAGTTTTTATATATATAGTAGTGTGTATACTATATCACAAGAATGAGGACTGAGACCTAGGCCTGGGCTCGGGCCTGGGGCTCGAGGGAATGATCCCAATCCCGATCCTTCCTTTTAAAATAAGATTTTTTTTTTAAAAAAATTGTTTTTGAATTTTCTTTTTGGTCTTAGATATTTCTACGAGATCACGCACGCACACAGCAGCTCCTAGCAGCTTTGTCTAACCTCCTTGTAGCTAATACAGCTAATTAACACTAATTACCTTTGCTCACATGCTATCTAACACGGCACTACACACTGCCTACACTAATTACTGCACATTGTCTACACTTCCCAACACAGCAAAACTGCTCACTCACAGAGTACATCAACTACTCACTGTTTACTGCACATTACAGATTTACACTAACTAACTGAAGGAGTACGAGCGGAAGTGCGATGCGAGAGAGAGTGCGAGAAGAAGAGCACAACGATATGGTGAACTCGCTCTACTGTAATGGGTAGAGCATAGTGAGTTCTTATTAGGTTTTTACAAAAGAATATGTGTACATACCTGGCGGCCCGCCCACTTACCTGGGCGACCACATTGGGCTTTATACCCCAACAACCTCCCACTTAAAGTCCAATGTGGTACTTTAAGTGTGAGAGAAGCTACTATACAAGCTACTATAATGGGTAGAGCATAGTGAGTTCTTATTAGGTTTTTACAAAAGAATATGTGTACATACCTGGCGGCCCGCCCACTTACCTGGGCGACCACATTGGGCTTTATACCCCAACAACCTCCCACTTAAAGTCCAATGTGGTACTTTAAGTGTGAGAGAAGCTACTATACAAGCTAATATACAAGATATGTAGAGAAGTGATGTACTACCCTACACCTAACTGCTTGCAAAAATGCGCAAAGCTCTCTGAGGGAAGTCCTTTTGTAAGTAGATCAGTAGGATTTTCTGTGGTGTGAACTTTGACAAGCTGAAGTTGCTTATCCTCGAGCATTTCCCTGATGAAATGATACTTCACATCCACATGCTTTGTCTTTGAGTGATAAACTGGATTGCGAGCCAATTGTATAGCACTTTGACTATCACAATATAACACAGGCATCTCTTCTTTGATTCCCAAATCTGTTACTAGTCGATTAAGCCAAATTGATTCTTTGCATGCCTCTGATGCTGCAACATATTCAGCCTCTGTAGTAGACTGAGTAACACAATCTTGTAATCTAGAACGCCATGATAATGCTCCACCAGCCAATGTAAAGACATACCCTGACGTAGACCTTCGGTTGTCTAAGTCACCTGCATAATCTGAGTCTGTAAAACCCTTTACACTTAGCTCCTGACTCCCATAGCATATACGCATACTCTTTGTAGCTTTCAGGTATCTCAATATTCCTTTCACTGCCTCCCAATGTTTCTTGCCTGGGTTTGACATGTATCGACTTACTACTCCCACTACAAATGCAATGTCTGGGCGAGTAGCAATCATTGCATACATCAAACTACCCACTGCAGACGCATATGGAATCTTATCCATTTCAGCCTGTTCTTCCTCAAACAAAGGACAATCTTGTTTGCTAAGTTTCACATATGGTGGCAATGGAACACTCAATGCCTTTCCCTTCTCCATATTGAAACGTTGCAAAACCTTGTCAATATACTCTGTTTGAGATAACCAAATCAACTTCTTTGATCTGTCTCTCTCAATGCGCATACCAAGTATATGACTTGCCTCACCCATGTCTTTCATGTCAAACGATTTTTCCATCTTTGACTTCAAAGCTGAAATTTCTTCCAAGTGCTTGCCAGTAATCAACATGTCATCCACATACAAAATAAGGATCAACCAACTACCATCCTTAGCCTTCTTTGTATATAGACAGTGATCGAACTCACTACGTTTGTAGCCTTGAGAAAGCATAAACTTGTGGAATTTATGGTACCATGCCCTCGGTGATTGTTTTAAGCCATAAAGACTCTTTAACAACTGGCATACCCAATCTTCCTTGCCTTTCTCAACGAACCCTTCTGGCTGCTGCATGTAAATTTCCACATCTAAATCACCATGCAAGAACGTTGTCTTGACATCCATTTGGTGCAACACCAAATCTAATATGGCAACCAATGCAAGAAAGCATCTCAATGTAGTCATTTTGACCACCGGAGAGAAGACTTCATCAAATTCAATGCCTTGTTCTTGCTTAAAGCCCTTGGCAACTAGCCTTGCTTTGTACTTTGGCTGACTATCATGAGTGGTGATCTTATACCTGTAAACCCATTTACAAGGTAGAGCCTTTTTGCCCCGTGGTAATTTAACTAGCTTCCATGTCTGTTTTTTATGCAGAGCTGTCATCTCTGACTGCATGGCCAATTGCCAATTCTCGGAGTCCTTCATTTGCACTGCTTCCTTGTAACATGAAGGCTCATTGCAATCAGTCAACATGACATAGTTCATAGATGGAACAAACCTATCAGGAGGTCACGTGACACGTCCAGATCTACGCAAAATAGGTGGCTCAGGCTCAGCCACAACCTGTGGTTCCACTCTATCATGTCCTTGCTCCTCTTGAGCCCTGACACTTTGTCTTGCACGTGCAGGTCCATCTTCTTGGAAGACAACTCTTCTAATCTCCTCAACCCTCTCTGGTTTAGAATGATATTTGGATTCATTAAAGTGAACATCATTGCCGCGGACAACCTTTCTGGATTCGGGATCCCAAAGTCTATACCCCATCTCACCAGAATTACCATAGCCTAGAAAGTTGCACTTTCTACTCTTTGGTTCCTAAATTCCTTTGGAACGTGAATATATGCCTCACAGCCAAAGACTCTGAGATGCTTGTATGAGGGCATTTTGCCTGACCATACCATCCCTGGCACTGAATCCTTCTGCAAAACCTTGCTAGGAGATCTATTTACAAGATGAACAGCTGTTGATACAGCTTCAGCCCAAAACCCATTTGGCAGTTGTGCATTAGACAACATACTTCTGACCTTCTCTTGTGTGGTCCTATTCATCCTCTCAGCAACACCATTTTGAGGAGGATTGTAAGGAGCAGTAAGTTCACATTTTATACCTTTTGACTCACAAAAGTCCTGAAAGGCCTTTGAAACATACTCTCCACCATTGTCAGTGCGTAAGCATTTAAGCTTCTTGCCACTCTGATTCTCCACAAGTGTCACAAACGTTTTGAAAACACTAAACGCTTCATCCTTGTGCTTGAGAAAGTAAACCCATACTTTCCTCGAGTAATCATCTATAAATGTCATAAAGTAAGAAGCTCCCCCTAGAGATAGGTTAGGCATAGGTCCACACAAATCACTATGAACAAGTGCCAACTGTGTATCTCTTCTACTGCTTCTATGCTTATGTGGCTGCTATGTTTGCTTACCATACAGACAATGTTCACAGAATTCAAAATCATTAAATGAAAAGCCAGGAAAATAACCAGAACGATACAAGATTTCCATTCCCTTCTTGGACATATGTCCTAACCGGCTATGCCACAAAGAAACGTTCGGCTGCTCTTATGTTGATTACATTTTTAGAGACATTTGATACATAAATCATGTAAAGTCCTCCAGACTTTACTCCATGTGCTATTGTCATAGAACCCTTGGATATTTTCCACATGTTCTGTCCAAAAGTGGTGACGTAGCCAGCATCATCAAGTAAACCTGTGATGATCAAGCTCTTTGTAATTGCGGGAACATGTCTCACATTCTTCAGCGTGAAAGAAGAGCCATTCTGAAACTTCAATTGAACATCTCCAACACCTAAGATCTCACATGTCTGCCCACTGCCTAGCCGAACATGATTTTTAGTGGTCACATAAGAGGTAAACCACTCCTTGTTTGGAGACACATGAAGTGATGCCCCTGAGTCTATAATCTAGTCACTCAGTGCATTTCCATCAGATGCTGTAAGAAGAGATGAGTCCATTGTATTCTTCAAGAAGTAGATGTCTCCTGACACTAGACTGTCATCCTCTGCAGCAGTGTTTGTCACATTTATTTCTTGAATCTTCACTGAGGACTTGTTCTTCTCACCATGGTCTTCAGCTTTCTCTTTGCCTTTTTCTGCTTTCCATTCTCTGCAATCTCTTTTCATGTGACCCTTCTTGCCACAATGGTAGCATTCTATGTCACTCTTGCCTTTAGCACTGCGGGACTTGCTACGAGACTGATTCCTCTTTCCACCTTTGTACTTTTCTTTGGTCCTTCCCCTAACAACTAAGGCTATTCCTTTTCCTTTGTCCATTGTCTTTCTATTGGTTTCTTCAGTAAGTAGACTTCCTTCTACACCTGCTATGTTCAAACCATCTGGAGGTGCAGAATTACTCAAAGCTGTGCGAAAAGTGTCCCAACTTTCCGGCAATGTGATCAATAGGAACATAGCTCTAACAGGTTCATCAAACTTGACACCTTGAGCTGACAACTGACTATAGATTGTGTTGAATTCATTCAGATGATTGGACATAGGTGTCCCTTCTTTCATCTTCAAGCCAACAAGCTTCTTAAGCCAGTATACCTGTGAAGCTGCACTCTGCTTCTCATAAAGATCACTCAGCTTTAACCATGCTTGATAAGCCGACATCTAGTCTGCTACATTGAAGTAAACGCTTTCTGCCAAAGTCAGCATAATGGTAGAAAGTGCAAATTCATCCATTTCGCTCCATTCATCTTCGTCCATATCTTTTGGTTTTATCCCCTTGAGCTTTATAGGTTTTATCTGCTTCTTTTGTACCAACACGTGCCAAATTTGCTTCTTCCACAATGGGAAATTGGTTCCATCCAGCTTCTTGATATTGTAAAGAGCAGTGTCCTGTGATCCAGCCATAGCTACGCTTCACAGTGGTTTACTTTCCTGGGAAGAATTCGACAGAGTTTCCCCTGTAAACTGACCTCTGAACCAATATCAACCTGTCAAATGAACCAAGAAAGCTTCAGATTCTGCATAAATTTCGGCAGAGTCTCCTTTGTAAAATGGCTCTAATTGTTAGATCTGTAATGTGCTAGTGTAAGCAAACCTGTTGTTGTTGGGGTATAAAGCCCAATGTGGTCGCCCAGGTAAGTGGGCGGGGCGCCAGGTATGTACACATATTCTTTTGTAAAAAACTAATAAGAACTCACTATGCTCTACACATTACAGTAGAGCATAGTGAGTTCTTAATAGGTTTTTACAAAAGAATATGTGTACATACCTGGCGGCCCGCCCACTTACCTGGGCGACCACATTGGGCTTTATACCCCAACACTAACAGGTTTGCTTACACCAGCACATTACAGATCTAACAAATCTATTAAAAAAAAGTACACTGCAGCACTTAACAGAGCTTACAAAAACCTCCTAAAACCTGCCCATTGCAGCCACTTAATAGATCTAGCATAACTCAGCAGAAAACAAAAAACAGATGAAAGAAATGCTTTCAAAGGTAGCACTGAATACTTCTCAAGCTTAGTGCAAGGCAGTCCCCAGCAACAGCGCCCAAAATGTGCGCTTTTTCGCACGTGTCGGAGGCTGGGAACTTGCATGTGCACTATGTGTGAGCCTTGAAAGGCCGCAAGTACATAAGTAGAAGATTCTAGTAAGCTCAAAGGGATAGGGGTGTGTCACTCACCGCTCAATGCTTCCATCCTGAAGGATCCTATGGTGCAAAGAAGAAGGAGCCACCGTCACCGCCACGCTCAACCACCTCGCCGCCGTCGATGCCACTGCAACTCTCTCTCTCTCTCTCTCTCTCTCTCTCTCTCTCTCTCTCTCTCTCTCTCTCTCTCTCTCTCTCTCTCTCTCTCTCAAGCATACACACACGTACACACGTGAGCACACGAAGGAGAAGCACGGTAATAAGGATCCATGTCTTTACGTGAAAAGACAACCCAATGGACAACTTATTATGCTTATCCTTTATGAAGATGACACAAGGAACACAATGTGCTATTTGGAAATGAATTTTGATTACCAGACAAGGAGAAAAGTGGATTACAAATTGTAGCAGCAAGAGGCTCTCACAATGGACATCCAATACTCCTTCTTGCTAATGATAATGTTTTTGTCAAAAACCAAGGGTTTTGACTTAAGAGCTAAGGGGACTTTTCCACGGCCATTTGACCATTTACAAGGGGTGTAGACTCAGAGAGGCTAACAGGGCATGACAAAATATATCACAATTATGAATCCTCATTAGCTAAATTACACCACTTCTTTTGAAAAAATGAGCGAGTACTACAGGGTTTGGTGTACATCCGCCTTTTATGTGTCGGTCTGCTGTGTCCACCAGACATTCCTCCCTTCCTATTCATTGCACGTCCTTGTGCAATCTGTCTTTGAGTGTCTTCTAGTAGTTGATCGGTATTTTTCCTAGCGTCGCAGTGAGGTGCCTAAACTTTTGCACCCATGCCTCGATCTCGACTTTTGTCCCCAGCTCTCTGAAAGGATTATTACTGAGAGTGCTCTGATAGGCTATATGTCGGGTTGGTAGATCTCAAAGAATCCGGTCATGAATGCTTCCTCAAAAGTCTGCATGTAGTGGGAGGACAGGAACATGACTCTCACATAAAATTCCATGATGATATTTTTGCTTGGGATTTCTGTCTCCATATTCCAACAGAGCCCTCTTGTGCCTTCGACAAAAATCTCCCAAGGATGCTTTGCTACCTCTATATCATTGAATGCTGTTATGCAGGTGATTAGCATCTTGGAAATTTTTACAAGCATTTGGCATGTGAAATATGGGATCTCCTTTATCATGTTGACAACCCCTCTAAGCGTTTGAGCCATATACTTCTTTGATTGGGTGTTGTTATTGATAGGCTTTGTTATAACCGGGTAGTCCAATACTAGCGGTCTTTTGCTTTGCCAAGAGCAAAAGCTGTCCCAAGATCACCGTTTGTTGATGGAACAGTAAGTTGGGTCGATCCTGAGATGTTGTGGAGCATTCCTATAGTACCTTTCATCTGTTGGTTGCTGCTCAAACCATTTCTTTCGCCAGAGGGGTTGATTTTCAATGATAGCCTAAATTTGTATCGTGGTGATAGAAACATTTCTATAATCCCCTCTGTTGTTTGGCTCAAGGGCAGGTAGCATTCTTTGTTTCCATAATTTGGCCTCCTTCCGCATTGGTGGCAAGGCTATCATCTCATGCCCAAGGTTCTTTACCACTTCATCTGGAGTAATCATGAGTAGGACAGCCGATTCCAACACTTTTAGTTCATATTGTAGATATTCTTTGTGTGAGGGGTCTTTGAATTCTGAGATCCAGCACTGAATTTCTTCCTTGGCCGAATTCGAGATGGATGTCGTGGCTGGATCTTCAGATTCCTTAGTTAATTTCTTTGTGCTTGTACTTGGCACATTTGTTTGGTGAGCTTCAAAAGTGGAATGGTCAAATCCTCCTGTTTGCTCAAATTCCATTGGGGCTGTTTGTTCAAGCTTTGCTTGTGCTACCCTTAGAGCCTCCAAATCTCCCCGGGCCTCTGCCAATTGCTTTCTCAAATCGTGGCTTCTGTACTTGGAAATGTTGCAATATGAGGTGCAATGGCAATTCTATTTCTGAGTAGATCAAATCTTGATATGCCAGCTTGTGTCCTCTTTGCTTCAGGAAGGCTTTGTCATTATCTATTGCTTTTGTCTTTTGCAATAGATTGTTTGTCCCTTGCTGCAGATGGAGAGCTTCATTGATTATTTCTGTGGTGATTTTCACTTTGACTGTCACTGTATCTTTGTCCGTCAGGGTGGCTTCTCCATTATATTGAATAGAGCTTATGAGTTCATGAGCCCTTCTAAAATTTGTTCCCTATGGCGGTAGTCGTAGAAAGTTGTACAACTGTAGGCACGTCGCCCCTGCTCTAGTGTCCACAATTCCCTTGGAAAGATGGTGGTCTTTACTATCTCTTCGTCCGCTGCCTAAAATCTTTCAATGAATATATTGGCCGGTATTGCTTCGAGCGCCTATACTTTGATATGGTCCTTCTCATTCGAGAATATATCTGTGATCTCATATGGTGGTGCTCCCCACTCCCTTTGTGCTTTCCTTCGAGGCATCCTAAGGTCAATTTCAGATTGGAAATAGGATTTAGCAATTGATTAAAACTGTCAGAAAGTTGATGAAAACACAAACTTTGACCATAAAATGAAAAATGAGCATAACTTTGTCAAAACTACCCCAAATTTGACCAAATTTCACCAGTGCATCTAGGATTTCTATAGGGACAAAGGCATAAGGAAACAGATGAATTCTGGCAAAAAGGTACATGGATCGTGATCCATGTTGGGAAGCATTTTGCAATTCCAACTAAGGGAGGTTGTTCCTAGCCACATAGGGATGCTACTCTGCAAATTTCTCTGGTTTTAGGGTTTGAGGAACATGGATCGTGATCCATGTTTGGTAACATATTGAAGATCTGATGATACCAGCTGGTAAGGATCATCAAGATGGTACCTTGGTCCAAAAATTTTGGAATTTGGATCATTGGTTTGGTACTCAGGTCAATTTTTTAAAATAATCCTCTGACTTAGAGAAATTTGGCATTTTAATGTGGATTTTGGAATCCAAATGGGTTGAAACTTCATGGCTAGGCTTTGGTGAATATACTAGTCCAGATGGTATGAATTTTTCTCGATTGAGCAAAAAGGTACATGGATCGGGATCCATGTTGGGAAGGATTTTGATACAGCCTTTTGCACACATGTTCCTACAGGTCTTCCTAGCACACTGGTGAAATATTTTCAAATTTGGACATGTTTTTATTGTGTTTACTCAATTTCCCAGTTTATGGCCATTTTTTTCTGTCTTGACCATATTGGTTTTTTGAAACCACTTTTGGGCACATCCTTTGACTCACAACTGTTGCTGCCTTGATTCTAGATTATTTGTGTCTGAAAAGTATAGCTTTGCCTAGCTCCCCACCAATTTTCATCAGTATCTGAATCTATCTGAAAGGGAAAATTGGTCCCGACAATTTGCTCAATTTTGCAGGTACTATTTTGCTTTGCTTTGACCCTAATTACACCTTTAAGTTACATCTCTTTGATGATTATCTTTCACTTTCTTCTGGACTTCCTTCTGTTTCAGCTGGTTTTGGAATAGAGTCCTAAAAAGTTTCATTTGCTGCTCTAGCCTTTGGGGTAACTTCATACTCTTCTCCTAACCCTACTCTATGAGTTTTTTGCTGGAAACATACCATTTTTCCTTTGATTACTGTCAAAAGACCATTCACAAATTGTAGGTAACAAACCATGAGGATTTGATGATTTTAAAAGCCCTTTTGTGACTATTTTTGCATGGTTAGTCATAATTTTGCATCCCCCAGCTAGTGAACCACTCTTGCCCTGATTTTAGCAATAAGATACATGGATTATGATCCATGTTGGAAAGCATTTTGAAATTTCAGCTAGTGGAAGTTGTTCCTGGGCATATGGGGATGCTACTGTGCAAATTTTTCTAAATTTACGGTTTGGGGAACATGGATCACGGAACATGAATCACGATCCATGTTCCACCACCTTTTGCAGCTATTTTTGCACTACCTGATTTTGCCAGTTACTAGGGATTTGTTGATGAAAAGTTTTTGGTTGTGGGTGGGTTTTGAAGTCCCCTCCATTAGCCTTAACAGTTTGCAAATTTTGCGACTTTGATCTACTCTGATCTATTGTTTTGGTCTTGTTGGTGCAATATGGGGTATACATAAATGTTCTTATAGGATTAATGATCATACCTGTCGAATCCGGTGTAGTAAGAGCTACCGAGGTAGTCGCAGCGGGCAAAAACAAAGCGAAAAACCCTATGCTTTTGATTGTCTCTCTCTCTCTTTCTCTGAATGTAAATGAGCTTATGTTGCCCCATTTGGCTATATGTTACCAATCTATCCGAAATGCCCCATTCATACTTACCTCTATTGATCATATCTCGTTGTTCATATCACCTGTAGTTGAACCGTTCTTCATTCTGATATTCAATCGACAAATGGCCTTCAATCTACAGTTTTGATCCTTTAGAAGTTGGCTCAAAATCTGTCATGTGCCGAATCTTTCCATATTTGCCATGTTCGAAGCCCTTGCTTTGAAGTTTTGGCGTTTGCTTTCAAAAGTCAATTCCAACTTTCTTGGCTCAACTGATTAAATTTTGTTGATTATTTGTCGTTTTTAGCTTTTTAGTAAAGGAAAATTAGTTATAATTATTATTAGTTGGCCAAAATTTTGCCAAAATTAGTGTGATCTCTCATACATACATATTCTTAACCTGGCATTTAGATGATGTCAATATGGCTTATGATTATGCCTGCTAAGAGTTAAAAAGCTCTGAAAATTTGTAAAAGGAAAAGAAAAGAGAAAGAATTATGCTAATATATACAAAATGATGATCTTGCTACATTTTCCGCCCTTCCTAGAGTGAGTCTCCCCAGACGAACATGTGTCAAAGTGCATGGGAACGAAGTATGTGTCTATTCATAGCCGTATATTGTGGCTCTATGATGTGAATCAAGGATAAGCATGTGGTAACAAAATGTTGTGCAACAGATGGGTTCTGAACAATAAATTCAATGGTTTTTGATGGTGAGGTTATGTTGAAGCTGCATGGTCCGAACATAAGTAATTGTAGAAAATGCACCCTTTGTTGGATAGTGGCCTCTAGAAGTTGTGACCCTACCTTGTCTTGTGATTGAGAGCTTTGTTTTGGCCGCCACTAAAATTGCTTCGATGTGGTCTTCATTGTCTAGGCATCATGTGAGCTAGTCTCTTTTGGTTTCCATACACACTTGACCTCTTTTGCTTGTCGATGTTGAGATTGGCTTTGCCTAGGTTGCTTGACAAAAGCCTTGGGTGGTTTGTCAAGGTCGGGTTTCTGTTGATACACCGTGGGTGGGCTAGCATTGCCATCTCGTTCAGGTATCCATAATTTCTTTGGATTGGTTTGCATAATGGACTTTTTTACCCAAATTTTAATGACCGCCACTGGAGAACCATCTGTGGATTGGATCAGGCATTGATTGAAGAGGTTCCCATACATAGTCTATTTGTACAAAGGGTGTGGCAAAAGATTGGTCAACTTGCCTGATCTGCAAAGTATTATCATGCCAGTTTGGTGTTGCTTGATAAGTGCGCATCCATGGCACTCCCAGAATAACTGCTTTGTTAAGATCCTTATCCTTGACTACATGAAATTGATGAGGATAAACTGTGCCATCAATCGTTATTGATAAATTTACATGTCCTAGACTGTTCATTGTGCCTTTGTTGGCCACTTTGAACCCCATAGTATTTGAGGTTCCTTTGTTAATTTTCTAAAAGTGGAGTAGTTGAAAACATTTTCTCTTGCCCCAAAGTCCACTAATGCACGCTCGGTGGTGCCATCAGCAAGTTGCAGCATAATGCACAAATCCATGCCACCTAACCATGTAGCCTCCGTTTTGTATGGATACTATTGGAGGAGAGTTGATACAATGGTGCTATTGGGCCTTTCTCTAAAGGTTTGCATGTTCCTTCTGCTTTATAAGTATTTTGATTTTGGCTTCTTGCTGTTGACGGACGCAAAGCGGACCCCCAACCCCGACGGCCTCTAAAACGCCGGGGGCCGAATGGCACGCCTCGAGCTTGCCACGATAAAGCGAACAGGGGGCACCACCTAGCTTTGAGTGGCTAGGACGCAAACCACGATGATATGAACACCGCAAACTTACACACACACACACACACACACACACACACACACAGATTTGCAAATGATGAAAACCCTCGGGGGTGTGAGGGAGAATTATTTCTGCAGTATTTACAAAAATGTCACGCCGTGGTGTAGAGAGGTAGGGAGAGGAGGTGGTGCAGCCTACTTTGTGCGTTCTCTATGAAGACTCAATGATTGTGAAACTTGCTACCAAGAGTGTGTATACGTGTGTGCATCGACCATTGGAGTCGAGAGATGGATATAGTTCCCTTCGCATGGTGAAATTCCCAAGGCAAACCCAACACACAAGCCCCCTCCCCGTGATGGTGATAGTGTCAATCCTTCCCACTACACTCTACCAAATGCTTGACTCATCATGAACTGCCCCCCCCCCCCCCCCCCGATAGTGACCTCTCAGTGCCAATTTATAGGTGTTGGCTGCTTGGATTATGGTAATCCCACTGTGATTAGGGTAAGCTTAATCAGTGAGACAAAGCAAGTGGTGGTCCCTGTGTGGTTGACCCTTGCTTTGTTTTGGGAGGTTATTAAAATATGGGAATCTCTAGGTGGGCCTTTGTGACCATCACCTAGAGAGAGGATTTTTTACAAAAAAAATGGGAATTTTACAATGGCTCGGGTGAAAACTGAAGAAAATGATGAAAATACCCTATAAATTACTGAAATGGCGTCGTGGTTGCGTGTTGCCGGCAAATGGTGTGTTGCCGGTGTGTCGGTGTCAAGCGTACTTCTTTTCGGGGTCGGACAAGGCATGCCTTCGGTGCATTTCCTCTTTTTGTTGTTGGCGGCGCGTGCTTTGGATCCTTCTTCTTTTTTTTGTGGTTGTCGTAGTTGTGAAGTCCTTCGTTTTTTTTTCTTGTATTTGTGGTGTGTATATGCGTGTGTGTGTGTGTGTGTGTTTACGTATGTGCATGTGGGCGGATGTGTATATATATATATATATATATATATATATATATATATATATATATATATATATATATATATATATATATATATATGTATATGTATATGGGTGTGTGTGCGTGAGTGCATGTGTGTATTTGTATGTGTGCGCGAGCGTGCGGTGGGAACGGGGGGCTTATGTACATAATGTATATATGTTTTTATTTTTATTTTTTATTTTTCTGTTTGGCGGCCAGCGGCAGCTACGCATGCTTGGGGTGGTGTGTGTGTGTGTGTGTGGGGGGGGGGGGGGGGGGGGGGGTGTGTGGTGTTGAGAGAGAGAGAAACGCGTTGCACCTGTACAGGCCGAGAGGGAGAGAGAGGGAGATGGCGGGCGGCTGCTGCCGAAACAGAGCGCGAGAGAGGGAGAGGTGGGATTGGGGTGTGTGTGTGAGGGTGAGGATGAGGGTGAGTGTGTGGTGTGGTGTGGGAAGGCGTGGGCTCCATGACTCCACGTGTTGCGCCTTCGGGCTGAAACGGAAGAGAGAGAGAGAGAGAGAGAGAGAGAGAGAGAGAGAGAGAGAGAGAGAGAGAGAGAGAGAGAGAGAGAGAGGATGAGGTGGCGCTAGAGGGAGGGGGAATCTCATAGGGCGGGTGCCCACCATGGTGGTTGGGGGGGGGGGGGGGGGGGGGGGGGGGGTAGAAGTCAATGGTGTGTGTGTGTGGGGGGGGGGGGGGGGGGCGGATAGTGGGGATAGCGGGCCAAGGGAAGGGTGAGTGAAGCCGAGGGGAGGGTGAGGCGAGCGGGAGGGGAAGAGGGGGGGGGTGGGGTTGAGGGAAAGAATATTAGCGGGCCAAGGGGGGGGGGGTAATGAGAGTGGGGAAAAAAAAGAGTGTCAGGGGGGGGGATAGGGTGAGTGTAACAATACGGGAGAGCAGGGGGGGGTTTCCATGCGGCTCAACACAGAGGGAGCACGAGAGAGGGGTCGGGGTGAGTGCTCAAGGCTTGCGCCTGGCCGGGGGGGGTGGTAAATTTGGGAGAGAGGGAGAGAGGATATTAGAGAGAGGTATGTAGGGAAAATGAGAGAGAGAGAGAGAGAGAGAGAGAGAGAGAGAGAGAGAGAGAGAGAGAGAGAGAGAGAGAGAGAGAGAGAGAGAGAGAGAGAGAGAGAGAGAGTTTATTTCATCCAGTCGGGCGGGGGGGGGGGGGGGGGGGGGGGGGGGGAATAAAGTACGGGGGAAGAGATAAAAGGTATCTGAAATCGAAGGCGGCCGGCTAGGCTGGGGTATAGACCAACAGGGCCTGAGGGTGATAAGGCCGGTCAATCGAAGGTGGGGGGGGGGGGGGGAGGGGGGGGGTCATGCCCGTAGAGGTGTTGGGAGGATTGACCAGGCGGTGCCGAGCCTTCCAACAGTGTCGCCAAGGCTCCAACATAGGAAAATTAAGTTTTTTTCTTTTTTTTTCTTTGATTTTCAAAAGTCGGCCATCATTAGCCCTCTCCCTTTGGCTAGAGACATTCATGCTTCTAGCCCTTCTTCTGCTTCTTCCATTGTAGAGTTAGAGGGTTCTCCCTCCTCTGGAATGTCTAGCATGAATTTTGGGTCAAACCTAAGAAAATACCTTTTCAGTCTCCATCCATTGACCCTAGTCTTGTGAATTCTCCTATCAGCTTATACCTACCGTTGTCATAGCGTTTCTTGATGATGAATGGCCCTTCCCATCTGGGTTGAAATTTCTTATCCTTCCTAGTGTCAAATCTGTTGTCGTATCGAAGTACTAACATGCCTTTTTCCATTCCCTTTCCTTTAAGCCCTTGATTGAAAGTGAGCCGGCATCGTTCTACCTGTGTTGCATAGTGATTGATTGCTTCTTCCCTATCCAGTTGGAGTCTCTCCAGATCCAAGATGTGGTTTCGGAGGTTTACAATTGGACGATGTATCTGGCTGGCCAAAACTCGTAAGCTGGCTATCTGTACCTCAATGGGTAGAATTGCCTCCTTCCCATAAACTAGATGGAAAGGGGTGAAACCTAGTGATGTTCGGAACGTTGTTCTGTAGGCCCAAAGAGCTGCCATGAGATGTTTATCCCAGTCCCCTGTGTGATTGTTCATCTGTTTTGTGATGATTTTGCAAATCATTCCATTTACCTTCTCTACCAGACCATTGCATTATGGATAGTATGGTGTGGAATGCCGACGTGTGATGCCTAACTTCTTCATCAGTTCTCCCACCAAATTACCTCTGAATCCTGGTCCTCTATCTGATATTATCTCAAGAGGAGTGCCAAAACGGCAAACGATATGCTCAAAAATGAACTTTGCCACCTCTTGGGTTGTAATGCGGGTGGTGGCTGTTGCTTTTGCCCGTTGATTCATGTAGTCTACACCCACAATGATGTACAGTTTACCTAATTGGGCCCTTGGTAAAGGACCGATTGCATCTATTCCCCATTTCTCAAAAGGACCATATGAGATGATAGGAGTTTGTGGCTCATAGGCTAACGTGCGGTCACTGGCCACTTGACAAGCCTTGCATGTTTTACACCAATGGTGTACATCCCTGTTCAAACTAGGCCAAAAGTATCCTGTTTGTAGAATCTTCCTACTGGTGATATCTAGAGAAAAATGACCGCCGCAGACGCCATCATGGCAACTTGAAATTACCTCCGTGATTTCACTGGGGGTTGGCACCCACCTGAGAACTTGATCCTTGCCCTTACAATACAAGTGGTTGTTTACAAGGCGGTACCTAGTAGCCTTCCTTACCAACCACTGTTTTTGGCCTTTGGTGTGTCCTGTTGGACATTCTCCTGTATCTAGAAAGATGATGACATCAAGCATAGCATCACTACCTTGGAAGAGGGGTAGATTTAATTTGATCGGCCCCAGCATCTGCCTCTTAATTTTCTGCTTTGGGAACATGGAATAGTTTCACTGCTTCAAACTTCTTTAGAAGGTCCTTAACTTGGCAAAGTTGACCAAGTAAAACCTGATTTTTACAATCCCAGGTGCCATTTATCTGCCTTATCAAAAGCAAAGCATCGTCGAACACATTTAGGCACTGAATTATTTGTGAAATACATTGTTCCAACCCAAGAATTAGGGCTGCGTATTCTGCTTCATTGTTGGAGTGGGAGTGTAATAACTGCCCAATGGAGAATACTCTTTCTTGCCGTTCATTGAAAATGACTATGCCTGCTGCCTACTGCTACAGACTGATCCATTGTTCTCTTGTATGCTCCATCAAAGAAAAGAGAGTGAGCTCTTTCTAGCCTAGGAATTTCTACCATTGGTGTTTCTTCCTTTGCTTCCATGTTGACCTTCAGCTTCTTCTCATAATGGCGATGAGTGAGAATTCCCGCTAAACTAGCCATGGTGGAGTTTTCTACTTGCATGGTGTAGTCAAACTCTTGTAGTCTAATTAACCACTTTGAGATCCTAGATGAGACATCCATGTGTCGCATTACATATGGGAAAACCTCCTCCATTGTCAGGATTACAAAGGGTCTAGGCAGGAGATAGGAGCGGAACTTTGTGGTAGCAAACATTAGTGCCAGAACCATGTGTTCTACTTCGGTAAATCCCTTTTCTGACGGGGTCATGACACGACTAGAGAAGTAAATAGGAAGCATGAAAGAAGTTTTGGGGTCCTTTTGGATTAGCACTGCTCTGAGTGTATCACTTCCCACACTAGGGTTCACATAAAATGGCTTGTCCCACTTAGGAGGTGAAATAGTGGGAAGCTTGGCTAGGATTTGCTTTACCTCAGTAAACTACTGCTCATTCTCTTCACTCCATGAGAAGACATCCCTTTGGGTGAGTTTTTGTAGGGGAAGGACCACTTGAGATAGAAGTTGAATGAGCCTGCTTAAGTATCTTACCTTCTGAAGGAAAGAAACCAGCTGCTTGGCGGTGGTGGGTGACGATAAAGACACTAGGGCCTGAATCTTGCTTGGGTCAGCCTCCATCCCTTTTGCTAAAATGACATGACCAAGGAGAGTGACTTTGGTTTCACCAATGTGACACTTGTCCACGTTGAGTTGGCCACCCAAGGTTTGCAGCCTGGTTAAGCCATCATAGACCTTGCTTAAATGAAGGGCTCGTGAGCTATAAATGCAAAAATCATCTATGAAAACCTGTATTGATGTTCCAAAGTAGGGTTGGAAAACAAAAGTCACATAGCGTTGAAATGTGGCCGGGGCGTTAGTGAGGCCAAACGGCATCACTCTATAGGCAAAACATCCCCAAGGTGTGATGAAGGTTGTCTTCTTCTGATCCTCCTCCGCAATGCTAATCTGGAAGTATCCTGAGTAGCCATCACATATTGTGTATCGCTCGTGACCTGCCACTTCATTGAGTATTTCATCCTGGAATGGGAGGGAAAAGTGGTCCCTCTTCGTGGCTGCATTGAGAGGTTTATAATCCACACAGACTCTCCACTTACCATTTTTTTTTTTGTGACTACTACTGGGGAGACCCATTCTAAGTCTTCGACAGGGTAGATGAAACCTACTTGTAGCAAACTTCTCACTTCTTTAAGCAATGCCTCTTGTTGGATTACTCCAAGTCTTCTGAGCTTTTGTACTACGGGTTTACTGCCTTCCTTGAGCTTTATGTGGTGTTGTACTACTGTAACTCCTGTGATCTTATCATAGCCATCAATGAACAAAGTAGTGAAGTTACCTAGCATGGAGACGTACTCCTTCCTTTCTTCATTGGTTAACTCATTTGAGAGAATTTTTTGTAGCTTACCTGCATCCTCCAAGGACTGCATACCTGATGATCCCTCTTGGTTTGTCGAGGTTGTTTCAGATTGTGTCAATCTGTTCGGGTATTTAAGAATGACCCCCATTACTTCGATGCTACTGTCACTTCCATCAGTGGTGGTCTTCTCTTCTCCTGAGGTAGACGAGTAGTCACTGGTGGACTCATCTTCTAAAGCCTCCAAGATCATGTTGCGCTACTTTTCAGTCCTCATGTCGTAGAATATGGACTTCCCTTTAGCATCCTTCATCTGGATCATCCCGGTGCTCCAGTCTTGTTTAGCTTCCATAGCCATAAGCCAAGGCCTCTCAAGAATGATGGGGTAGCCCTCCCCTTTGTGTGGCATGATGAAGATGTCTACCTCCACTTCTGTATTGAATGCTTTTACTTTGACAGCATTAACAATGCCCACGCATTTCACTCTTAGATTGTTTTCCATCTTTGCTCGGCAGGGTGCCGGCCTACTTACCTCTAGACCTAGATGGTGCATCATCTTTTCACTCATGACGCATATTTGCGCGCCACCATCTATGTAGACGTTTGAAATTCGTTGCCCCTTGATGTCAGCGTCCATGGTTGGCAGGATGTCGTCGAGATCCCTTCCAGAGATAGCCCCAGCTATCCTGGGCCTTGATTTTCTGGTACTTACCATTTCTGTCCATTGCCTTCTCATTCTGGGTGTAAGGTGGAGTAAGGTGGACTAATTGGGGCCAAGTTATCTTCGGGCCCTGCATTAACACATCCTGAACTAAGTCATAGGGTTTTGCATACTCACCTAGTGAGAATTCCACGATGTCTATCTTCCGCCGTGGTTTAGCTGCTTGCTTGCTAGACTCGGCCTTTCCTTTCATCTTCTCTTCTCTTTGAGATGCTTCCTCGTGCCTCGTACGCTTCACTCCCATAGCATCCACTTCTTCTACCTTTGCTTTTCCTTTGTGCTTCTCTCGAGCTGATTCTTCTACCTTCGCCTTCCCTTTAGCCTCCAAGCTAATAACACTCACCGCTTGGTTCACAGTAGGTGGTGGGGGTAGTGGCGGAATGAGACGTTGGGGTGGTGGTTGCTGTTGTACATGTGGTCGAAGGATTTGGACCGGTGGGATTGGTTCTGGTTGCCTAGGTGGTGGTGGTCTTGCTCTTGGCGGAGAGATTTGATTATGTCTCCCCCCTCTATTGAAATTCTGCCTCCTCGAGTGTGGTCAGTAGTACATTCCATGGCCATCTTCCCCGCAGTTGTAACAGTGGTACTTTGGGTTCTGCCTTTGTTGTCCTCTTCCTTGTTCTGGGTTCCTGCCAGGTGCATGCCCTTGCTGCACCACATGCACAGATAAACTCTCTAGTTGGGTGGTGATGCGACTCAGCATGTCTTGCTGCTCTTCTGATGCCTCCTGCGGTTGGACTTTATGATTTCCTGTTGCAGTCACTGGGGTTGGTCGGGCCGAGCTTGTTTCCTCTGACTCGTTTACTCTTGCTTGCATGCGCAGCTTCTTGTCTTTAAGGCGGGCTACATTGACTGCCAACTCATATGTTGCAAGAAACCTTCCCTTCACCTTCTCTCTAAGCGGCGACCATAGACCAGCAATGAAACGGTCCTTCTTTAGGAAATTAGGCGCTCCTTCACCTTCCTCCAGTGAGGCAAACCATCTCTCCCATAAGTCCACAAATTTGGACTCGTAGGTGGCATACTCCAGCAGGCCTCCCTGCTTTAATTCCCAGTAGCTGCCATAGCTTCTCCGAGGTTGTGCCTCCACCAAACCTCTTTACAAAAGCAGCCCTTAACACATCCCATGCATTCTTGGTGGCCTGGGGCAATGCATTATACCAGGACTTGGCCTCTACTTTCATCAGTAGAGGAAAAATTCTAAGTCGCGAAACGTCGTCATCTTTGTTGGAGACGACACAAGCAATGTCGAAATCATCCAGAAAGTTGGTGGTAAGATCCTCTCCCTTCTTTCCATTGAACGTGGGGAAAGAAACACTTGCCATGGTAGTGACTCAGGAAATTACAAACCTCTTCTTCTTCTTCTTTTTTTTTTTTAACATTACATTACATTAACAGTAGCGGCTCATAACGGCTTTTTACAGGGGTGGGTGGATAGGTTAAAACACAATAAAGATAGAAACATTAAAGGAATGATGGTAATCTAATATGGGGAGAATGATACGGTTCGGGGAATTGAGGATTTCTCCTAGTATCGTCGCACCAAATAGGTGTTCGATCTTCTGTTGGTAGAAGACTTTCCTATCTACATAGATATTCACATGCATATGCTGCAGGAATCTGAAAGGGAATGCCGTCGGCCCATTTTCCATCATGCACAAAGGGTGGAATACTTACTTATACTCTTACCGTGCTAGTGTTGATGAGTCGGCACATCCACAAGAGGTCGTCGCCTTTCATGGGCTCGGGCCTTTCCTTCGTTGCCCAACACATACGGGGTGATGGCGACGCGTCTGACCACTCCCAGCCTCTTGGCTAACAGCAATTGTAGGTAATTTCCGTAGTCGACGTGTTGCATGAATTCTACTCCATTCAGTTGCAACTTGTCCCCTGCCCACTGGGTTTCTCCCGTGGTAGAGAGCTTCTTCAGGATAAGTTGTACAGGGAGAGGAGGAAGATCCTCCACTCGCTTTCCAAAACAGCGAGAGCAGTAGTCGAACCACTCTTCTCTAAGACATTGGAATCTTCTTACCACTTCTTCTTCCGGATTGTCGAAGTGGATTGGTAGCACTCGCATGCGTCGTGCAAATCGGTAGGCGACCTTCCATCGCTTAGCTTCGGATGACTTCTTCTTTGGCAAACTGGGTACAACCTGGCTTTCTGAGCTTGAAGCACTTGCTTGGCCAGATGCTTCTCCCTTTGGGGTCATGTGTTTCCAAACTGGCTTATCTTCTCCTTGCCTTTGGCTCGAGCAGCCACTTTAGGCCACTTTGGAGTTATAACTTTGACCGTAGTTTCTTTAGGGAAAAGTGGTCTCACCGTTTGCTTCCCTTCCTTGATGTGAATGACTTCTTCGCGATGAATGTCGATGTAGATGACTTCAGCCCTTTCGCTGCCTTCGTTGCTGGCACTCATTGACAGTGTGCCTTGGTTGACAACAGTGATGGCACTTCACCGACCTCCCACCTGATGCTCTCAATTTATAGTTAGAACGAGCGACACGAGGTGGAGAATTTACCTCTTGAATGCTGACGACACTGCAGCCTGGCAGTAGCACCTCAATGAAGGCGGCTAGTGCCTCCTTCGTCTCCTCTTCTTCCGTCCTCCAATTAGAAAATTCCTTCAGCCATTCGTCCATGATTGATAGTGGGCGTCACTTTCAGCATTGTAAATTGAAGGGTCTTAGAAAGCCCTCCTCAGTGGGGCACCAAATGGCGGATGCAAAGTGGACCCCGAACCCCGACGGCCTCTAAAACGCCGGGGGTCGAATGGCACGCCTCGAGCTTACCACGGTAAAGCGAACAGGGGGCACCACCTAGCTTTGAGCGGCTAGGACGCAAACCACGATGATATGAACACCGCAAACTTACACACCGAGAGAGAGAGAGAGAGAGAGAGAGAGAGAGAGAGAGAGAGAGAGAGAGAGAGAGAGAGAGAGAGAGATTTGCAAATGATGAAAACCCTCGGGGTGTGAGGGAGAATTATTTTTGCAGTATTTACAAAACTGTCACGCCGTGGTGATAGAGAGGTAGGGAGAGGAGGTGGTTCAACCTACTTGGTGCGTTCTCTAAGACAACTCAATGATTGTGAAACTTGCTACCAAGAGCGTGTATACGTGTGTGCATCGACCATTGGAGTCGAGAGATGGATGTGGTTCCCTTCACATGGTGCAATTCCCAAGGAAAACCCAACACACAAGCCCCCTCCATGTGATGGTGATAGTTTCAATCCTTCCCACTACACTCTACCAAATGCTTGACTCATCATGAACTGCCTCCCCCCCGATAGTGACCTCTCAGTGCTAATTTATAGGTGTTGGCTGCTTGGATTATGGTAATCCCAGTGTGATTAGGGTAAGCTTAATCGGGGAGACAAAACAAGTGGTGGGCCCGGTGTGGTTGACTCTTGCTTTGTTTTGGGAGGTTATTAAAAGATGGGAATATCTAGGTGGGCCTTTATGACCATCACCTAGAGAGAGGATTTTTTACAAAAAAAATGGGAATTTTACAATGGCTGGGGTGAAAACTGAAGAAAATGATGAAAATACCCTATAAATTACTGGAATGGCGTCGTGGTTGCGTGTTGCCGGCGAATGGTGTGTTGCAGGTGCGTCGGTGTCGAGCCTACTTCTTTTTGGGGTCAGACGGGGCATGCCTTCGGTGCATTTCCTCTTTTCGTTGTTGGCGGCGCGTGCTTTGGATCCTTCTTCTTTTTTTGTGGTTGTCGTAGTTGTGAAGTCCTTCGTTTTTTTTCCTGTATTTATGGTGCGTATATGTGTGTGTGTGTGTGTGTGTGTGTGTGTGTGTACGTATGTGCATGTAGGCGGATGTGTATATATATATATATATATATGTATATGGGTGTGGGTGTGTGAGTGCATGTGTGTATTTCTATGTGTGCGCGAGTGTGCGGTGGGAACGGGGGGCTTATGTACATAATGTATATATGTTTTTATATTTATTTTTTATTTTTCTGTTCGGTGGCCAGCGGCAGCTGTGCATGCTTGGGTGTGTGTGTGTGTGTGTGTGTGTGTGTGTGTGTGTGTGTGTGTGTGTGTGTGTGTGTGTGTGTGTGTGTGTGTGTGTGTGTGTGGTGTTGAGAGAGAGAGAAACACGCTACGTCTGTACAAGCCGAGAGGGAGAGAGAGGGAGATGGCGGGCGGCTGCTACTAAAACAGAGCCGAGAGAGGGAGAGGGGGATTGGGGTGTGTGTGTGTGAGGGAGAGGGTGAGGATGAGGGTGAGTGTGTGGTGTCGGAAGGCGTGGGCTCCATGACTCCGCACGCTGCGCCTTCGGGCTGAAATGGAAGAGAGAGAGAGAGAGAGAGAGAGAGAGAGAGAGAGAGAGAGAGAGAGAGAGAGATGAGGTGGCGCTAGAAGGAGGGGGAATCTCATAGGGCGGGTGCCCACCGTGTTGGGGGGGGGGGGGGGGGGGGGGGGGGGTGTTGTCTTATCCTCCGTTTTGTATGTTGTCTCAAGGATGAGAGGGGGGGGTAGAAGTCAATGGTGTTGGGGGGGGGCGGGGGGGGGATAGTGGGGATAGCGGGCCAAGGGAAGGGTGAGTGAAGCCAAGGGGAGGGTGAGGCAAGCGGGTGGGGAAGAGGGGGGGGGGGGGGGGAATGACAGTGGGGAAAAAAAAGAGTGTAAGAGGGGGGATAGGGTGAGTGTAAGAATACGGGAGAGGGGGGGGTTTCCATGCGGCTCAACACAGAGGGAGCACCAGAGAGGAGTCGGGGTGAGTGCTCAAGGCTTGCGCCTGGCCGGGGGGGTGGTAAATTTTGGAGAGAGGGAGAGAGGATATTAGAGAGAGGTATGTAGGGAAAATGAGAGAGAGAGAGAGAGAGAGAGAGAGAGAGAGAGAGAGAGAGAGAGAGAGAGAGAGAGAGAGAGAGAGAGAGAGAGAGAGGAGTGTTATTTCATCCAATGCCCGTCGGGCGGGGGGGGGGGGGGAATAAACTACGAGGGAAGAGAGAAAAGGTATTTGAAATCAAAAGGGGGGGGGGGGGGGGGGGGTGTCATGCCCATAGAGGTGTTGGGAGGATTGACCAGGCGGTTCCAACAGTGTCGCCAAGGCTCCAACAGAGGAAAAATAAGTTTTTTTTCTTTTTTTTTCTTGATTTTCAAAAGTCGGCCATCACTGTGCCTGTTCCTGAATGTCATGGGGCTCGACTTCTGCGCTGAGATGCCGCATGTATTGTTTGGAGTTCTTCTGGTGTTAGCAGAAGAATATATTTCTTTAATATGTAACCACTCATCCAATTAGGCATCTCCTCTCCTGCCAATGTTGCAAGCTTGATGGCACCACTTTGTGATATATCTTGTATTACAAAAGGTCCCATCTGTCACTTTTTGAGTCTTTTGGAGTGTTGTTTAAGGGTATACACTAAAACGTAATCCCCTTTTTGGAACTCCTTGTTGCTAATCACACGTTGATCATGGAAAGCTTTCGTTTGTCTTTTTTGAGCATATATCCCGGCTACTCTCTTACTCTGGTTTCATCCAATTGCTCCAGTGTGTCTAGTCTCTCCGACATCTCGTGTCCCGTCCATCCTAAATGTGTTGCGACTTGTAGTTTTTTAATTATGGGTAGAATTGCATTAATCTCGAACACAAGGTTAAAAGGAGTCATCCTAATGGAGGTTTTAAAAGCTACTCTATAAGCCCGTAATATAGTGTGTAGCTTTTGGTCCCAATCACTTCTTGAATCACTGACTATTTTGGTAAGCACCGTGCACAAGATTTTGTTGGTGCTCTCGGCTGTCCGTTAGCTTGTAGGTGATAGAGTGTTGATTTTCGATGGATCACCATAAATTCGTGAAGTAAACTTTCAATGACGTTGTTCAGGAAGTGTGTTCCTCTACCGCTCACTATTTCAATGGGTAGACCATATCTTGTAAAGATATTTTTGAAAAGGAACTAAGCCGTAGTGCATACATCGTTTTTCTCTGTTGCCTTTGCTTCTGCCCATTTGGTTATGTAATTTGTTGCTATTATGATGTATTGTGCATGTGACCTATATGCAGGCGGTATTATGGGGCCAATAAAGTTGATGCCCCATTTGGCAAAAGCGCGTACGCCCATCATTGGCCTTAATGGCATTTCATCTTGTTGTAGGTATCGTTTCGTGCGTTGACATTCATCACAATGTTTGACATAGGCCTCTGCATCCCCAAACAGGTTTGGCCACCATATGCCTGAGTGAAGTACTAGCTTTGTCGTTTTATCAGTAGAGAAATGTCCCCCTGTGTGACTGGCTCGAGTGTGCTTGTTCTAGGATAACGCAATATTTGCTTTTCATAGCACACAATCATAGTTGTTCGTCCTTTCACCACCTATACAGTTGGTTTGCAATTAGCAAATAATGTTTTGCTTCTTCTTCTACAGTTCTCATTCTTGCCTTGCCCCATCCCTCTGGCAAGGCAAGTATGGATGATGTGTTCCATGTTTTGCCAGTAGACTCCTAGTCTCTTTAGCCTTTGGTATGTTTGTGTTTCCCCGTTGTGAAACATGTTGTATGTGAGCCTGTTTGAGGTAGTATTCGTATTCTTCTGGCTGTACACATAGTCTCAAAATCCTATCCTTACCGTGCTTGTACAATCATCCGGCTAAAAGCTGGAGAATTTCTTGTTCGATGTATTATTGATGGTTATCTTTCCACCTGTAATGATTTTTTCGTGAGTAAAGGGATGACCTCTTCACTACACCTTGGAACCATTTCAATGTTAAATAGATATGAATCTGGAAGATCATCATCAATACCTTCAGGTGCTTCCCCATGGAACAGTCTCGAAAGATGATCGGCTCATGTGTGTGTGTGTGTGTGTGTGTGTGTGTGTGTGTGTGTGTGTGTGTGTGTGTGTGTGTGTGTGTGTGTGTGTGTGTGGTCCAATTTTTTACGACTACTGTGAAATCATACTCAAGCAATAGTATAAATCATTGAACAATCCTTCCAATGTTGCAAGGTTTGTTTACCATATATAACAATGCTTGGTGATCTACAAAGAAAACAAACTTGTTTGCAAGAAGGTAGTGTCTAAATTTTTTGACATAATATATCATTCCTAGACCTTCTCTTTCTGTAGTGGTGTAATTTTTCTCCGTGTTGTAAAGTTGTGCCAACTAGAGTAGCAAATGGGAAAATCCATTTTCTTCTCTCCTGGCTGGGCTTATATACATCCTATGGCATAGGTTGATGCATCAACATGAACCTGAGATCTTGCTCCATTAAGGGGCTTGCAAAATTGGAGCAAAAATTAGTTGCTGCTTCAATTTGTGAAAAGCCTGCTTGCATTCTTATGTCTATTCAAACTTAGCAATGAGGGCATACAACAGCTTAGCTATTACAACATACATGTATATGAAGCACGTGTAGTACCCACAATGTCCCATAAATGCATGCACTTCTTTTATTTTTGTTGGTCTTGGTAGTGCGGCAATTATTTGTATCTTTTGTTGATCAGTGGAAATCCCGTTTTTGGAAACAATGTGGCCCAAAATTTTACCTTGTCTTACTATGAAGACACATTTTTCAGGGTTTGAGAAAATACAATAAGTTTTATACTTTTTGAAGACTTTCCCTAGATGCATTATCTGATCACGTCTGAGGTGAGAATGAACACGAAGATCATCCATGTATATCTCTAGAAATTGTCTGAGATATTCCTTAAATGCATGACTCATTAGTCTCTGAAAAGTGGCAGGTGCTTTGGTCAGGCCAAAAGGCATTACCGTGTATGCAAATATACCCCACTCTGTTGCAAAAGCTGTCTTATGTTGATCTTCTACTTGGATGGTTAACCGGTTGTAGCCGGAGAACCCATCTAAAAAACTATAGGCCTCTTTCCCTGCTACTCTCTTAATAACATGATCCATTATTGGTAGTGGATAGTTTTCCCGGATGGTGGCAGCATTTACCTGTTTGAGGTTTACACAAACACGCAATTTGCCATTCTTTTTGGATACTACCACAATCGGGGATACCCAATCGGTGTGTTCAATCTCATAGATAAACTCCGCATCCTTCAGTTTGTCTATCTCTTTCTTAGTTTTCTTGGCAAAAGTCTCATTGTATGTATGAGGAAATTATATGCGTGGGGTCTGGCATCACTTTTAAGAAGTATCGTGTGCTGACAGATCTCTGGATCTATTCCCTTTAGGTCTTTGTATGACCAAGAAAACACATCTTTATACCGTTTGAGTGTATCTATCAGGAGCCACTCTTCTTCTTCGGTGAGGTCCATGGCAATGTATGCCAGTTTAGGTTCCTTGCCTGGTTCTGCTAAGTTTATGCATTTGGCTTTTTTAGGCCCATCATATGAAGTTCCAGGCTCTTTTGAGTCTCGTTTGGGTTTTTGCACCACAATTTTTCTATCTTGAATAGTGTACTTCTTGTAGTGGGAAGGTGCATCAAATTTATCATCGTTTGATTCCTCATTGGTTTCCCAATTTTGTTGTCCAAACTTCCTTCAAAGCTCGTTTCAATTCATTGTACTTGTTTTGCGCTCGGTTTTAGATAACTTCATTGCTTTTTCGGTAATACTTTCCATTTGTGGTTTTTGTGTTTTCTTCTTTTTCATTTGTGTTTTGGTTGAGTCACGTTTCATGTACCTCTTTGATATCCCATCTTTGAGGCAATCGGTTGCTTCAACCAACCTTAAGTACTACATTTTGTCGGTTAACAGAGGTACTGAGTATTCTTTCGTCTTGTTTTGTTTGTTCATGTGTTTATTCCGATACCTACGATGTCTTCGAGGATTTTGGTTCTAGTAGATCACTTGTCGATCCTTCCATTTCATGTTCTAGTTTGAGCTACTAGAAAGCTCGTCGTTTACGTTGTCCTCTAACAGCTTATCCGTGGAGTCCTGGAATGCTTCTTCATTCGTTTGGTCAAGGTCCCTTACTGAGATCTCATCCACTAGGTCCCTTACTGAGATCTCATCCACTATGCATCAACAATCTGCAAGTTCTTTCGAGTCTTACCATGCACCGAGCGATTTTTTCCGAGCAAGGACAAACCGAGCAAGTGTTTGTACACGATATAGTAAATTTTATCGTCAACAGAATACTTATCGTTTGTTATATATTCATGCACCACAACAAAAAGGGTTATCAATGGATATACTACCTCCTAAATTCCAAAAGATCAAAGTTTACTTTTAAGAAAATAAACACAATGTTTGAAAATATTATCTTCTCTCTTAGGCTCGCTTGGAATTCACATGTTTTGAGTAGAAAGTAAGATTAATAGACTGATAAGAGCTCTAGCCTTGTACTTAATGCTCAAGTCATCGTAAGTTTCTTTTTGTAAGGTCATTTGTAGTGCTCCTGTGTCTAGTACTTTGGTTCTTGATTGTCATTTATACTTGAGAGCATGTGAATCCTTCCTCATGTTAGAAGCATCAATTTGATAGCAATTTATTGCACCTCATTAGCTCATTTATACACCAATCGTCTTTTCCATGTCGTCTTGCCCTATCTATACTACAAGACGGTGATCTTCATAAAAGAAACCCTTCTTACACGACACATTGCTGGCAAACACCATTAATAATGAAAGACTAATTTTGTTACAATAGAATCATGTCTTTCCTTAATTGATCAATATAAGACTTTTTTAATCAATTTACAAAAACAACAACCAAAATTTATAGAGTTCTATGCCTAAAATTTTCTAGAAAAGCATCGTCATAACTGAAAAAAATTAGTTGTAAATAAATAAAATAATTAGGATCTTTTTACCATACAATATGACAACCTCAAAGCTTAGGGGCGTGAGTCTTCATGTGAAGAGCTTCTTTCACAAAAGATTGAAGATGCTACTCCTTTCTATTGTGAATCATTGTTTGAATAAGTATGGCAGATGTCAGATATCAGGAAGGCCATAACATTCACCACTCAATTGACAAGCACATTATAATTGAAATATGATTTACATCCTTGCTCATGTGGAATATTCATGTCACCACCAATTATAAGAGGCAAATTCTTCTCCATTCTATTGAGGCGGTCCGGGGCGGGCAACAAGAGAGGCGACCTCTAAACACCCCTCAAGGCTCCCGTGCTGCTCAATTGGGGCTGGGGCAACCACAAGCACAACACAACAACAAACCCACAGCCAAACCAAAACAAGATAGGGGCACCACCTAGTTATGGTATGCGAACTAGGACGCAAGAGAGATTTTGGCACAACCAAGAAGATGCACCACACAACACACACAAACAACCTCACACCAAGACACACATGAAATGGACCAGAGAGAGCTAGAGCAAAAGGAAGAGAGAGAGGGAAGGATCTTGTGTAATACCTTATTTGTGACTTGCAAATGGAGATGGTTCGTTATGATGCTATCGTAGAACTTGTACAAAACTCACTCAATGCTTAGTGATTGCTAATCATTGCCAAAACACACACACACTGTCTTAGGGTGTGGGAGACCTCTCACCACAATACCCTCTTACAATGGACACAAAACTGGCAATGGAAAACACACTAAAACACTTTCTCAAATCAAGATCAACCGATAAAACTCAAAATACACAAGTCACCTTGAATTTACCAAACCGTATTGCACAAATGGAAGGACGAAGATTTAAACGTCGAATCACGCCTTTGATGCACCAAACCTCAATTTATTGATGATGAAGGAGCATGTAAAATAGTGGTTTTGAGATTTGTGGAACTCACGCTCTCTCACTTGCAATGTGTAGCTTGAAGGCTTCTCTCACACCAAGAGTGAAGCTCACAAGTGGTTGCTACACCTAAGTCTCTCCTCACGCATAGAGTGTTGGGGTGCTATGTGAGATGTTGGAGGTTGTTTTACAAGAAGGAGAGGGGCCTATTTATAGGTTGGAGACCCCTCATAAAGATTATTGGAAATCCTAATTTACAAGCTAACAAATCAGGATTATGAATTTTTGAATATCAAAACATTGCGGGCCTTCTTTGTCTGCTTGAGTCATGGGTGTGGGCTCAAAAGAGAGCATTATTGATGGTAAATAAGGTGAAAGTCAGTAAGGAGAGAGAAAGAGAGAGAGAGAGTGTGTGTTACTATACACATGTCTTGAGGTGAGGTGTCTTTTATGGTTAGGTCAATGCTATTTTGTGCTAGCATGTTAGTCGTTAGTAATCACTAGAAAGTTAATGTTACATTTACAATGGGTAGAGTGATTTGATTTGATGAAGGAAGAGGGGTGAATTAAAAGAGAATCATTGAGATGGTGAAGCTTTGAAGAAGCTTGAACTCACCCTTGTGTAGATTGTGGAAAAAATGACCGCTGGTCTTCTTCTTCTTCTTCGCTTCTTTACGCCGCCGCTGCCAAGGTTGATCATCGTGATGAAAATGGTAATTCCGTTGATGAGATCTTTTGATTTGCAGAGGTTAAGCATGGTACACATGCTGAATTTATGTATATATATAAGGAGTAAGATGGAATTGTACTTTGGAGATAATAGAGAGAGGCATGGAGATGGTGTATGTACATGGAGAGCTCATATGAGAGCTATGGGAGTAAGTGGGGAGGTTAATGGTGAAGAAGGTGAGAGAAACCATTGAAGGTGCAGGTTTGAGTGAGGGATTGAGAGAAATGTGTGTGTGTGTGTGTGTGTGTGTGTAGAAGTGTGGAAAGAGGTGAGAGAAGACTAGGGGCTACTTGTGAAAAAAGTGGGCAGACTGGGGTCCACTCAAAAAATCATAGCTCACCGCTGGTAGCTCCAAAAATCATGAAAAAATTTGAGGTGATTATTCAGAGCGTGGGCTACATTTTCTCTTTTGACCACTGCTCCAAATTCGGAGTGGAGATAGGTGCCAAAATTCTCACCAAAAAGCCTGTTTTTATGCTTGCAAAAGTCTTTTAGTGGACCCCTCCTTTGTTGAATTTGTACAATGCATCCAAGAGTGAGCCCCTCCTTTGTCATATCATAATACAAAGCATCCAAGTTGCCCTTGACACATGCATGGAGGAGGATTATTGGTGAATAAAGAAATATATACATGGTGGGACTAGTGTATGGACTATTCATGGACTTTAGCTCAATGAGCACATGGTGTTAGAATAATGAGTAAAAATAATAATAAAAATATGGAGGAGTTATGGATATGGAAAGATATTGGAATCATATGATATGATCCCTCCTTGAATTATTTTGGGTGAAAGAGGAAAAGGTATGCAAGTAAATAATATAATAAAAGTAACCAATGAGTAGAAATCAATTTTTTGTTTTCACGAGGGTGAGGGTGAAAATGTGGGAGTGATTTGTATAAAGGAAAAATATGAGGTTAGAGTATGTACATATTGGCAAAAAATATAATTATGGTGTAAGAGGATGAAAAAAGGTGTACATAGGTTTAATAAAACACACACCTAAGTAGAAATATTTAAATAAAATACCAAAATAATTATAAAAAATCCCTATATTTAGGCCATATATACAATGAAATATTTACACACAAAGAGGCCATAATATACTTTTATTTTTTATTTTTTTTATTTTTTTTGGCTCACTTAGCCCAGTGACTAGCTAGCTGAGGGTTTTTTAAGAAAATATAGGAAAAGCCCCCTAACTCACACACGCCTATTTGCAGTGAAATGGTAGGGATAGCCATAGTGTTTGGGTGATTTTCGTAGGGTGGAGTAACTTAGTATAGCAATTATGGAGAGCCGAAAAACGGCTATCATTAGCCCTCCCCCAGGATGATGGTATATTCATGTACCATCATAGAGCATCTTTTCCAAAGAGAGTGCTTTAGAGTCCTTGACGAGATCTTCATTGTTTGGCCCCTCAGAATTTTGGCTGGAGTTACACTCATGCTTCATGTAACAATACTTACATGAGACAGAGGCCTTTGGACAGATCTTTGGTAGATCCTTTGGTAGAAGGCGACTCAAATAGGGCTTCAAGCGATACCCGTTTACCTTCCTGGAGTGCTCTTTACCATTCAAGTCCATAAGCTGATAGTAACTAGAATTGAAAGCCTTCTTGACTATGTATGGCCCTTGCCATCTAGTTTCAAACTTGGCATCAAAACGATTGTCAAGTCGATTGTCATACCTTAGCACAAGCTCTCCTTCCTTGATGCCTTTGTCCTTCAGTTTCTTGTCGTGCGATTCTTTCGCTTGTGTGGCTTTCCTCTTGTAGCACTCGTATGCTGCTTCTCTTTTCCACTCAAGCTCCACTAACGTAAGAAGTCGATCCATCCATACCTCTTGATCATCTTGTGCTCCTTTGCCATGAAGTCGCATTGTTGGAATGTTGAGCTCGATAGGCTGCAAAGCCTCTTGACCATAGACCAAGTGAAATGGTGTGAACTCCGTGGCTTCCCTATATGTGGTTCGATATGCCCACAAGGCACCATCCAAGAAGTCATCCCATAATTTTGTCTTGTTTTGCACCATCTTTCTAATGATTCCTGCAATGACACCATTAGCCTTCTCCACCAAACCATTTGACTGTGGGTAGTATGGTGTGCTATGACGATGTAGAATGTGAAGCTCTTCACAAACTTCTGTGAGCAAGCCCTTCCTAAACCCTGGGCCATTATCAGAAACAATCTCCAAAGGTGTGCCAAATCTGCAACAAATGTGGGTGTACACAAACTTGCTAACCGTCCTCTCATTCACTCTTGCCACACTTTGAGCTTCCACCCACCTAGTCATATAGTCTACAGCCACTAGAATGTAGAGTTTACCATTTTTTGTCCTAGGTAGAGGACCCATAGCATCAATGCCCCACTTTTCAAAGGGTCCATTTGCAAGCACTATTTGCCTCGGGCCATGCACCAACCTTCTATTTCCATTTATCTGACAATTGTGACAGCTTTTACACCAATGTTGAACATCCACATGCAAGCTTGGCCAAACATACCCCGCAAGCAAAATCTTCTTCACAGTTGATTCTTGGGCAAAATGACCACCACATGCCTCTTCATGCAAACCTTTTAGAATGGCTGGAATTTCCTCAATAGTTGGTACTCTTCTGCATACTTGATCCTTCCCTTTTTGATAGAGGGAGCCTTCTAGGAAGAGATATACGCTTGCCTTCTTCATGAGTCTCCTCTTCTGAGCTTTTGTGAAGTCTGGTGGAAACTCACCCTCCAAAATGTAGCCAATGATGGGAGCCAATGACTCCAATCCCTGGTACCTCGGTTGCTTCACAGCAGCCGCCACCATGATGACCTGCACTTCTTTCTTTACACATGCAACGGCTTGTTGTGCAAGTAAATCAGCATCTTCATTCTGTTTCCTAGGAATATGATATAGTTGCACTTCTTCAAATTGATTAAACAATCTACGAATGGCATGAACTTTTGTCCGTAAGCTCTCATTCTTGCATGCCCAAATGCCTAAAATCTGTTTAACAATGAGAAGTGCATCTCCCTTTACCATGAGGCGTTGTATCCCTTGGCCAATGCACATCTTCAAACCATGAAGTAGAGTGTCATATTCTGCTTCATTGTTGCTAGCTGAACTTGGTAGATTGAACTTCTCTTTCATGACCACCTCTCCACTTGGGTTGAGCAACACTAGCCCTCCCCCTGCTTTTCCTGTGGCTCGACGAAAAGCTCCATCAAAGAACAAAGTAAAAGCATTAGGAATACTTTTTGGTGGTGGCAATGGTAGGGTCTTTACTTCAGGCACCTTAATCTCCTTTTCGTGCACCCTATAAGTGAGAATCCCTGCCAATTGTGCACGCACACTATCTTCTACCTTGAAAGAGTATTGAAACTCTTGCAACTCCATAACCCACTTTGAGATCCTAGTACTAAGATTCATTTGAGATGACACCCAAGGGAACAAATTTTCTGTAGTGAGAATTACAAAAGGTTTTGGTAGCAGGTAGGATCTAAACTTTCTCACCGCAAACATGAGAGAAAGCATCATGAGTTCTGCTTCTGTGTAGTCTCTCTCCAAAGCATTCATGACCCTACTAGCAAAGTAGATGGGTCGCATCCTTGTACTGTGGGGATCTTGTTGTAGCAACACAGCACCAATTGTTTCCCTTCCAACACTAGAGCTAACAAAGAATGTGTACTCCCAACAAGGAGGCATGAGTGTTGGTAGCTCTGACAAAATGACTTTAATGTTACAAAAATACTCTTCAAGCTCATCAGACCATGCAAATTCTACTTGTTGTGTCAAGTTTTGCAAAGGATGAAGCAACTCCGAGGCTAAGTGAATGAAGCGTGACATATACTTCACCTTCTGAATGAAAGAGATGACCTCCTTAAGACTCTTCGGTGATGGGAGCTCAATAAGAGCCTTCGCCTTTGAAGGATCCACCTCAATGCCTTTATAGGAAACCTTGTGACCGAGCAAGATCACTTCATCCTCACCTATGTGGCACTTGTCGGGGTTGAGTTGACCTCCCATGTCGTAGAGCTTCTTTAAACCTTCTTCTACCCTTTGTAGATGCAATGATTCTGAGCTATAAATGCAAAAATCATCAATGAACACCCTAATTGACTTTCCAAAGAATGCTTGAAACACCATGTTCATGAAACGTTGGAATGTTGCAGGAGCATTTGTCAGACCAAATGGCATGACTCTAAAAGCATAACAACCCCAAGGAGTGATAAAGGTTGTTTTCAATTGATCTTCCAATGCGATACCTATTTGAAAGTAGCCTGAGTAGCCATCACACACAGTGTACTTCTCATGACCAGCTACTTCATTTAGTATCTCATCCTGAAATGGGAGGGGAAAGTGATCTCTTTTTGTTGCCTCATTGAGTGGACGGTAATCCACACACACCCTCCACTTTCCGTTCTTCTTAGGAGTGACAACAACAGGAGAGACCCACTCTGAATTCTCCACTGGATAAATGAACCCTGCTGCTAGAAGCTTTCTTACCTCCTTGAGTAAAGCCTGCTCCTTGATGACTCCTAGCCTTCGTAGCTTCTGAGCCTTAGGTGTGGCCTCTGGCTTCAACTCAATTTTGTGTTGAACAACATCTACTCCACGCACATCGGTGTAGTCTTTAGCAAAAAGCCTAGGAAACTTCCTTAGCACACATTTGAACTCCTCTCTTTCATCCTTTGTAAGTGTTGTTGATAGCATACCTTCCAGCATCCCTTCATCTTGATATTCACCTTCGTTCTCTTGAGGACCTACCTCCTCCAAGCCTTGACAAGAGGTCTCTTGGTTGCTTGGCTTAAACCTTACCCCCATGACTTCGATGGAAGACTCCTCTTCAGTAATGCTGCCGCTACTTTCTTCTTCTGAAGTGCTATCGGTCCAACCTTCTTCCGTCTCACTTTGAGATGATTCTTCATGGAGCTCCTCTTGGCGTTGCTCCTTCATGTCAAAGACAACCTTCTTATGATTGTCATTCCTGCAAATTAATTTCCCACTTTCCCAATCCTGCAAAGCTCGCATTTTCATTAGCCATGGTCTCCCTAGGATAAATGGGTAACCATTTCCTTTGGTAGACATGACATAGAAATCCACTGCCTTCTTAATGCCAAAGGCCTCCACAAAAACATTTTTACAAATGCCTACGCACCTAGCCTTGCTATTGTTTGCCATCTTGACCTTAATTTCCGGTGTCTCATGGATGTGCATGCCTAGTTTTTGCATGAGTCCCTCTGTCATGATGCAAATTTGTGCACCCCCATCCACTAGACCTTTCCTAACCAATCTTCCTTTGATGTAACAGTCTAGCACCGGTGTAAGGTCCTCATTGATTTCAGCTTGTGCAATTTTTACAACAGGCACACTCTCTTTTACCTTTCTCCTAGTGCTAACTGCCCTTGTTAAATCCCTCCTAACTTGTGGACATAATGCAAGAAATTGAGGCCATGAAATATCAGGACCCTTACCTCTCATGTCTTCCAACAAGTTGTACGGAGCCATACCATGTCCAAGAGGGAAGTCTTGGAGGTTGATACAACGTCGAGTCCTCTTGGTTTCCTTGGTTTCCTTTGCCTTCTTGCCTTGTCCATGGTCACTCTGTGATGTGACTCCTTCTTTCTCTTTACCTTTTCGTCGGCCACGCTTAATGCCATTGGCTTCCATGTCAACCTTATTTGAATTTGTCACCTCTACCACATGCACATTTGGATCTGGCAAAGGTGGAACTCCTTCTACCCCTTGTGGAGGTGGTCTTGGTCCATTTGGCCTTTGTAGAAGCCTTGGTTGTTGACCAGCTCCTTCTCCTGCATTCATCACTGGGTAATTCAAGTTAGGCCTCCCTGGCTCCCCACGGGGCCAAGGACAATTATACATCCCATGTCCAGACTCTCCGCAATTCCAACATTGCAAGACTCTCCTAGGTCGTGGATCTCGCTCTTCAGACTTCTTTGCTTGTCCCTTTGGACCTACAGCTTGTGCAAGGTGAATTGACAGGCTGCTTAAAGATTCGTTTAACTTCTCAATTACTTCCGTCGTTACCTCAGGTTCTTGATTGTCATTTATACTTGAGAGCATGTGAATCCTTCCTCATGTTAGAAGCATCAATTTGATAGCAATTTATTGCACCTCATTAGCTCATTTATACACCAATCGTCTTTTCCATGTCGTCTTGCCCTATCTATACTACAAGACTGTGATCTTCATAAAAGAAACCCTTCTTACACGACACATTGCTGGCAAACACCATTAATAATGAAAGACTTATTTTGTTACAATAGAATCATGTCTTTCCTTAATTGATCAATATAAGACTTTTTTAATCAATTTACAAAAACAACAACCAAAATTTATAGAGTTCTATGCCTAAAATTTTCTAGAAAAGCATCGTCATAACTGAAAAAAATTAGTTGTAAATAAATAAAATAATTAGGATCTTTTTACCATACAATATGACAACCTCAAAGCTTAGGGGCGTGAGTCTTCATGTGAAGAGCTTCTTTCACAAAAGATTGAAGATGCTACTCCTTTCTATTGTGAATCATTGTTTGAATAAGTATGGCAGAT
Organism: Adiantum capillus-veneris; assembly: GCF_014529385.1. Taxonomy (NCBI): domain Eukaryota; kingdom Viridiplantae; phylum Streptophyta; class Polypodiopsida; order Polypodiales; family Pteridaceae; genus Adiantum; species Adiantum capillus-veneris. The sequence continues at coordinate 157,488,869 of NC_140946.1, forward strand.
GTCAGATATCAGGAAGGCCATAACATTCACCACTCAATTGACAAGCACATTATAATTGAAATATGATTTACATCCTTGCTCATGTGGAATATTCATGTCACCACCAATTATAAGAGGCAAATTCTTCTCCAATCTATTGAGGCGGTCCGGGGCGGGCACCAAGAGAGGCAACCTCTAAACACCCCTCAAGGCTCCCGTGCTGCTCAATTGGGGCTGGGGCAACCACAAGCACAACACAACAACAAACCCACAGCCAAACCAAAACAAGATAGGGGCACCACCTAGTTATGGTATGCGAACTAGGACGCAAGAGAGATTTTGGCACAACCAAGAAGATGCACCACATAACACACACAAACAACCTCACACCAAGACACACATGAAATGGACCAGAGAGAGCTAGAGCAAAAGGAAGAGAGAGAGGGAAGGATCTTGTGTAATACCTTATTTGTGACTTGCAAATGGAGATGGTTCGTTATGATGCTATCGTAGAACTTGTACAAAACTCACTCAATGCTTAGTGATTGCTAATCATTGCCAAAACACACACACACTGTCTTAGGGTGTGGGAGACCTCTCACCACAATACCCTCTTACAATGGACACAAAACTGGCAATGGAAAACACACTAAAACACTTTCTCAAATCAAGATCAACTGATAAAACTCAAAATACACAAGTCACCTTGAATTTACCAAACCGTATTGCACAAATGGAAGGACGAAGATTTAAACGTCGAATCACGCCTTTGATGCACCAAACCTCAATTTATTGATGATGAAGGAGCATGTAAAATAGT